>NW_026973837.1:12500-15000 GCF_035594125.1 Scylla paramamosain | reverse complement strand
AAAACATAAAAAAGACGCTTCTCAAGAAAGGTAAGGCCGGTTGCAGCTTTTATTTTTTCTTTATTTCTTTCCATCAGGTTAGGTTTATATTAATTCAGTTAGTTAGGTTTGGTTAAGTCTCTCTCTCTCTCTCTCTCTCTCTCTCTCTCTCTCTCTCTCTCTCTCTCTCTCTCTCTCTCTCTCTCTCTCTCTCTCTCTCTGTGGTGCTAATGGTGCAGGAAGGCCTTGTCTACCTGCACCATAAGCCACTATACCATGCGTCACTGTACATTTAAACTGTACCCCAAAAACTTAACCTAACTGGCCCTCACTTCAAAAAAAATATATCGTTTTTTTTTCGTGTTCTTAATATTTCAGTGCTACAATACCACATCACTGTACCCTATGATGCTAATGGTGCAAGAAGGCCTTGTCTACCTTCACCATAAGCGACTGTACCATGCGTCACTGTACCTTAAAACTGTACCACAAAAACAACCTAACTGGCCCTCACCTGAAAAAAAATATCTTTTTTTTTTGTGTTTGCTTAATATTTCAGTGCTACAGTACCACAGCACTGTACTCTATGGTGCTAATGGTGCAGGAAGGCCTTGTCTACCTTCACCATAAGCCACTGTACCATGTGTCACTGTACCTTAAATCTGTACCACAAAAACAACCTAACTGGCCCTCACCTGAAAAAAAATATCTTTTTTTTTTTTACCTAACCTAACCTAACCTAACCTTACCTAACCTAACATAACCTAACCTAACCTGACCTGACCTGACCTAACCTAACCTAACCTAACCTAACCTGACTTAACCTAACCTAACCTAACCTAACCTGACCTGACCTAACCTAACCTAACCTAACCTAACCTAACCTAACCTGACTGACTGACTGACTGACTGACTGACTGACTGACTGACTGACTGACTGACTGAGTGACTGATTGATTGGCTAGTTGGTTGAATGGCTAGCTGGCTGGTTGAATGGCTGACTGACTGGCTGACTGACTGACTGACTGACTGACTGACTGACTGACTAGCTGAGTGACTGATTGATTGGCTGGTTGGTTGAATGCCTAGCTGGCTGGTTGAATGGCTGACTGACTGACTGACTGACTGACTGACTGACTAGCTGAGTGACTGATTGATTGGCTAGTTGGTTGAATGGCTAGCTGGCTGGTTGAATGGCTGACTGACTGGCTGACTGACTGACTGACTGACTGACTGACTGACTGACTGACTGACTGACTGACTGACTGACTAGCTGAGTGACTGATTGATTGGCTGGTTGGTTGAATGGCTAGCTGGCTGGTTGAATGGCTGACTGACTGACTGACTGACTGACTGACTGAGGCAGAGAGACAGGTAGGGTTGGCAGGGTTGGTTTGGTTTGGAGTGTTGAGGTTTTATGATATTGTAGAGACAGAGAGGTTCAAAGCTTAATTAGACTTGTATCTTTGAGCCATGAGTCAGTAGAGAGGGGGAAAGAGGCAGACAGGCAGAGAGACAGGAAAAACAGGGAGGAAGAAAAGCTATTTGCACTGTACCTATAGGTCAGTATGGTGTAGAGTTGTATACTTGAATCAAGAGTAAATATAGAGGCAGATACGAAGGCGGGCAAGCTGAGAGAGAGGGAAAGAAAGGGTCTGAATGAAAGGGAGGAGTCAGGCCTGCAGAAGGGGAGCTTTTGGTATTGTTTACTGATTAGTGTGATAAAGTGTTGTGTTGTGTTGTGAGGTGCAGAGAAAGAGAGAGAGGCTTGTGTGGTGATATTTCATGTTGATGTACAGCAATATGAAATAGTTCTCAGGAGAGAGAGAAAGAGATAGAAATTAGTGACACACACACACACACACACACACACACACACACACACACAGTAATACTCTATAGAAACCTATTTCTTTCCTAATTTGTCTATCTCCATCTTGTTTTTCATTGTAAGTCATTAATGTTTATCTTGTATTGTCTTGGCATTATTAAAACATGAGGTATATTATTATTAGTGGTTGTAGTTTTGTATCACAACATTAACTTATATTAGTTTTGCCTGAAAATCTCTCGTTTTCTAACATTCTCCCATCCTGCAGGCCTGAATCCAGACCGAGACCCAGAGAAATGTAAACAAACGCACCAGTCAGACTTGATATAGGAGTGAATTTGTTGCTTTTTAAAGCGGCAGTCGGTCTCTACATGTGTGAGGTGGCGAGGGGTGTCGCCAGGGGGCGGCTAGTAGCGTCTGCCACCAGGGAAATATGTAAAAACATAAAAAAGACGCTTCTCAAGAAAGGTAAGGCCGGTTGCAGCTTTTATTTTTTCTTTATTTCTTTCCATCAGGTTAGGTTTATATTAATTCAGTTAGTTAGGTTTGGTTAAGTCTCTCTCTCTCTCTCTCTCTCTCTCTCTCTCTCTCTCTCTCTCTCTCTCTCTCTCTCTCTCTCTCTCTCTCTCTCTCTCTCTCTCTGTGGTGCTAATGGTGCAGGAAGGCCTTGTCTACCTGCACCATAAGCCA
>NW_026973837.1:0-2500 GCF_035594125.1 Scylla paramamosain | reverse complement strand
TCTCTCTCTCTCTCTCTCTCTCTCTCTCTCTCTCTCTCTCTCTCTGTCTCTCTGTCTCTCTCTCTCTCTCTCTCTCTCTCTCTCTCTCTCTCTCTCTCTCTCTCTCTCTCTCTCTCTCTCTCTCTCTCTCTCTCTCTCTCTCTCTCTCTCTCTCTCTCTCTCTCTCTCTCTCTCTCTCTCTCTCTCTATCTATCTATCTATCTATCTATCTATCTATCTCAGTGTATTTGTGAGATAAATAATGTGAATGATGAGGAAATAATGACTACAATGATTGACTTCACTTACGAGTATGCACAGCTTAGCAACTAACACCCGCCTAGCCAGCCAGGGACCACAACACGTCACTAGTGCTGTACTGTCCTTCCTCTCTCTCTCTCTCTCTCTCTCTCTCTCTCTCTCTCTCTCTCTCTCTCTCTCTCTCTCTCTCTCTCTCTCTCTCTCTCTCTCTCTCTCTCTCTCTCTCTCTCTCTCTCTCTCTCTCTCTCTCTCTCTCTCTGTCAGTGTATATGCGAGATAAATAATGTGAATGATGAAATAATGAGTGCAATAGTTGCCTTCTACTACTGCACAGCTTGCAACTAACACTGCCCAGCCAGCCAGGGACCACAACTTGTCACTAGTGCTGTACTGTCTCTCTCTCTCTCTCTCTCTCTCTCTCTCTCTCCTCTCTCTCTCTCTCTCTCTCTCTCTCTCTCTCTCTCTCTCTCTCTCTCTCTCTCTCTCTCTCTCTCTCTCTCTCTCTCTCTCTCTCTCTCTTTCTCTCTCTCTCTCACTCTCTCTCTCTCTCTCTCTCTCTCTCTCTCTCTCTCTCTCTCTCTCTCTCTCTCTCTCTCTCTCTCTCTCTCTCTCTCTCTCTCTATCATTAAAATTAACTTAACCCCTTCTATCCCATGTCTTAATATTCTCTCTCTCTCTCTCTCTCTCTCTCTCTCTCTCTCTCTCTCTCTCTCTCTCTCTCTCTCTCTCTCTCTCTCTCTCTCTCTCTCTCTCTCGCATACTAACATCTGATTCTCTCTCTCTCTCTCTCTCTCTCTCTCTCTCTCTCTCTCTCTCTCTCTCTCTCTCTCTCTCTCTCTGCCGATAAAAAGGCCAGCCCTCTCCCCTAGAAGGAGGCACCTGCAACATCAAGTTTTAGTTCCAGAGGCTACATAAAGATCAAAGATCATCCTGATCCCCGAGGCCCGGGCGCACGCGCGTCATGTAAACAAAGTACAAACATACTCCCACAGTCCCACAGCCTGCCCTACACGACCCCAGCAAACACACAAGAACAAGCTATAGAGCTACATCGTCGATACCCTTACAACTACAAGCTATAGCAAGTAAGTAAGCTCTGCATGCTCAGAGGCATAACAATAGGTTAGCAGAGGTAGCAAACTGCCACGGGGCCAGGGCCTATATAATAATGATTATGTAAAGGGGGCCCGAGCCTATGGGACGTAGAGTCTCGAAAAGGGGGCCAAGGGACCCAAGGGGTAGGTGCCCATGACACATACCCCTTGGCATAATACCAAGGTATGTGGTATGGGGACAATGACATAATGCTAGCATTATGTCATTATCCCATATATGCTTGATATATACTTATTGATATATACTGCTTGATATGTCATGTGATCTCATTAGCTTAATTATGTCCTGTGTATGAGTGCAGTTTTTCTTTTTCACACAGTGCTTCTCTCAATATATTTCTCTATCTGCTAGCATTATGTCATTATCCCATATATACTTGATATATACTGCTTGATATGTCATGTGATCTCATTAGCTTAATTATGTCCTGTGTATGAGTGCAGTTTTTCTTTTTCACACAGTGCTTCTCTCAATTTATTTTCTATCTGCTAGCATTATGTCATTATCCCACATATGCTTGATATATACTGCTTGATATGTTATGTTTCCTCATTAGCTTTATTATGTCCTGTGTATGAGTGCAGTTTTTCTTTTTCACACAGTGCTTCTCTCAATTTAGTTTCTATCTGCTAGCATTATGTCATTATCCAATATATGCTTGATATATACTGCTTGATATGTCATGTGATCTCATTAGCTTTATTATGTCCTGTGTAAGGAGTGCAGTTTTCTTTTTCATACAGTGCTTCTCTCACTACAAATGGTTTATGCTGGGTGTGTAATTATGTAAAATTGCATGTAGTTGTATTAAGACGTCGTCAAACGGGATATGCAACCACTATTTTTTCACAAATATCATAAAGTTTTTGAGATTTAGCTTCCATTTCTAAAATCTCCCATGTGACGTCGCCTTTATGGGCTACACTTCCTAAATGCTTGTTTTCAGTTAAAATTAACTAAATACCCTTTGTTCTGTTTATGTGAGTTACCATAGGGCTAATAAAAATTTCATTATTATCAACATATTTTTCCTCAGAAATTTTCCTTATGGGTTACAGATTTTTACAGATATTTTGTCAGATTTGGTCAGATTATGCATAATTCAGTCTGGCAACACTGCCAAGGCATCCAGTCTCCCAGCAAG
>NW_026973836.1:87500-92500 GCF_035594125.1 Scylla paramamosain | reverse complement strand
ATGAAAAAGTGTTCGAACAAACACGATAAAAAAATACATTCCAAAGTCCACAAATCTCATTTCTCACGAACACAATACACTTTTAAAAAATCGAAACTATTTTTACAAACAATCAGAAGTTAACCGGAAGCTGAAATAAATAAATAAATAATTTATAAATGTCGACTTTTTGAGTGTTCAACGGGTCTAAAACCCCTCTAAAAGTCCACCTATTTCACTCAAAAGCATCATAACATATTTAAAAGACAATAAACGATTTTTTGAGCCCATAAAATCTTGCCTAGCTGCTGAAATAAAAAATCATGTTTGGCGGTATGAAAAATTTAACGGCAAACAGCAACACTTATTTACGCTGAAACAACCTCATAATCGACATGTTTCCCTTAACACTCGCACGCAAAACACTCAAAACACCACCAAATATTTTTACAAACCATAAAATCTTAGTTAAAAAGCCTAAATATATAAGTTAAGAAAATAGAAAAAATATTGGAACCCGGGGTAGACTCTGGCAATCCATCATGGCGGCCGCGGGAGGGCTGGGAGGGTCTCAGATGTAAACAAGATTGGCTATCTGTCTTTCCTTATTATTTGTGGTTGTTGTGAAGGTTATTTTTCTATTTTCTGGATTAATTTCAGCTGTGTGTATGCGTATGTGTGTGTGTCTGTGTGTGTGTGTGTGTGTGTGTGTGTGTGTGTGTGTGTCTATATATATATATGTATGCGTATATGTGTGTGTGTGTGTGTGTGTGTGTGTGTGTGTGTCCGCCTCTATTCCATGATAAATAGCATTATTTTCTCTTCTCTTCTCCCCTTTTGCTATTAAGTATCAAGTATTTTCCAGGTATTTCCAGTGTTTTCCAGGTAGTGTCGTAGGTTGAAGCCAGACCTCTGCTACCTGTCACTACTAAACTCACCTTAATTGACCTCCTGTGCCTCTGTGGTCCCGTTCCCTGGTGTTTAAATGAAAAGAGGACACACACACACATCCGCACTGCACGGTGTTTCCCAGGTACACTGAGGAAGACAATAAAAAATAATAAATAAATAAAAAAAAATCCCAAAACGCCTGGAGCAGTCTGCCTCCCTCCCTCGGTGAAGGAGGTGGAAACAAGCGGACCCTCACCATGGGGTACAACCGGATACTTTAATTATATGGCAGGAAATGCGAGGGTACATTGACTTTATAAGCGAATACAAATGAAAATATGTCACTTGAAGCACTGTGAGGTGTTAAGAGAGAGAGAGAGAGAGAGGGGGGGAGTCGGTTCCCCGCGCCAAATAGCCTATCACTTATAATTAAACCTTTAAATTGACGGAAACGCGAATAAAAGCATAGAAAACGAGAGGACTGAGTTTATAAGCGAACCTTAAAATTAATTAGAAGTTATGAAAGACACAGTAGACTGTTTATAATGATACTGAAGACTGAAAGAGTGAAAGGGTTAGCCTATCACTCACAATTTAACCATAAATTAATGAAAACTCCAATAAAATCATAGAAAACGAGTTAACCAATATCTTCACTCTTTCACCACTATTCTGTCCACCTCCGCAATGCAAGAGTCAACCAGTATATTCACTCTTTCACCACTATTCTGTCCACCTCCCCAATGCAAGAGTCAACCAGTATATTCACTCTTTCACCACTATTCTGTCCACCTCCCCAATGCAAGAGTCAACCAGTATATTCAGTCTTTCACCACTATTCTGTCCACCTCCCCAATGCAAGAGTGAAGCAGTATATTCACTCTTTCACCACTATTCTGTCCACCTCCCCAATGCAAGAGTCAAGCAGTATATTCAGTGTTTCACCACTATTCTGTCCACCTCCCCAATGCAAGAGTCAACCAGTATATTCACTCCTTCACCACTATTCTGTCCACCTCCCCAATGCAAGAGTGAAGCAGTATATTCAGTCTTTCACCACTATTCTGTCCACCTCCCTAATCAGTGTGTATCTGGCTGTGGTACATAAGCATATACAAAGGAATATTTCAAAGATAAGGATGTGATTGGCTAACCTAACACACACACAACAATTGGTTCTACTTCAAATTGATTTACTAACAATGTGTCTGTGATATATATGCACTGCCAAGAGCTTGTATATAAACTATGCTATATAACTATGCTATAACTATAACTATGTATATAAACCTAACCTAACACACATACAATAAAATAAACAAATGTCATAGGATACATTTTTTATTTACAGATAAAGTATATTTACAACACCACACAATGAAAAACATGAATACGATGGCTCAATCTATATTTACGTGGACTCTTGCAACCAAAACACCATGATATTCTGCATCACATGATAATAATAATAATAATAATAATAATAATAATAATAATAATAATAATAAGGCTAGCATGAGGAATGACTGATTATAATTCAACCAGCATTGGCAGATTTTATGATGAAATGTTGTTACAAGGTTTTATAGGCCTGTACCATCACCAGTTCATTAATATAGGCTGTTTTTGAGGAGGCAGAGGCCAAGAGAAGGAGAGAGAGAAAGGTGTTAGGCAATAAACAAAAGAATAATCTCATTTCACCTCACCTCTATCTCTCTACACCTCTCTAACTTGTCTACATTTCTCATTATAAATATTTTTGAAAGTTTAAGCTGCGAGAGAGACAGGAATAATGTCACTTCATCTCACCTCTCTCTCTCTCTCTCTCTCTCTCTCTCTCTCTCTCTTCACCTCCCTAACTTGTCTAAATGTTGATATTTTTAGAGGTTCAAGGGAGACAAAAGGTGATATGAGATGTTATGACAGAAAATACATAGGAATATTCTCACTTCATCTCACCTCTCTCTCTCTCTTCACCTCCATAACTTGTGTCACAGGGGAACTACCTACTAGATGATAAAGAAGAGGAAGAAGTTACTCAGTTTGTGGGAGTTTTGGGGATGAGTTAAGTTAATCCCATTACGTCACACTGATGGCATGCCCTTAGGGAAACGTACGTGTGTGTGTGTGTGTGTGTGTGTGTGTGTGTGGAAAGATATAATTGTTTATGTACAGTCTCTCTCTCTCTCTCTCTCTCTCTCTCTCTCTCTCTCTCTCTCTCATTTTCCAGGGTGCACGTTTATGTACAGCCTCTCGAGAAATCTCTCTCTCTCTCTCTCTCTCTCTCTCTCTCTCTCTCTCTCTACTCTTTTTCCAGGGTGCTTTCAAGACTCCATCAACAAATTTAAGGGAGAATCTTTACGCATTTTCAAGGGTGCTTTCAAGATTCCAGAGGTACATTATCTGGAAGACTGGAAATATTGCGTCACGTCTTAGCAACCTTTAAAAGCAACTACAGGAATCCAGGAGAGAGAGAGAGAGAGAGAGAGAGAGAGAGAGAGAGAGAGAGAGAGAGAGAGAGAGAGAGAAGGGAAAAATTGTGTTGAATCTTATTTTCGCCCACCATGGTTGCCTGAGCGGAGAAAAAGTTAGTGAATTTTACGCTATTTCTCACTTATTTGTTGAGCTTTTGCATTCTCCTTCCAAGTGGACGTAAAGAAAGAGTTGACGTATCCATACATGCCTTCAGAATTATCATAGTAAACATAATAATCAAGAAATGTGTATTAATGTATGCGGTGATGTTCGAGGCGATCGTGAGGGTAGCTAGGTGAAAGGAAGGGAAAGGCTGTTTATATTTCTACTTGTAATAAAGTTAATAATGAATATTTTTCACTGAATTTAATAGTGTAGACGCGTCAAGTTATTCCCCTATGTACACTATTAAAAGAAACGTGAAAATCTCTCAGGTTACTTGACAAATTGAGAAGGCACGTCTAGGGTAGCCTAGCCTAGCCTAGCCGACATGATCCAGTGGGAAGTTTTATAACGCTTGATCAACTAAAATTAATAATATTCCTGATACTTTCTCCAGTCTCACATCAGGCAATGGTGCTCATGATTCATCTACAAGCGGTTTATCATTGAAAGAAAATCCGCAAATACGAGTTTCAGCCAAGATTTGAAACTCCAAGGGACATCGTCATCTGTACAGGGTAACGCAAAATTTGTTGTAATCACTTTAACACAGTAATGTTCACTTATATAACCACTGCTCGCGACCACTTAACATTGCCAAATCAATATATCCTTCTCTCCACTAATTCTTATTCAATCTGCAAGCAAAACCTCTTAAAATAATAATAATAAAAAAAAAAACGCAATGTTATGATGTGTCTAAGCTTTTTGCCTTGCCCTGTAACAAAAACAGCTGATTTCTTGTAAACACCGAGAGAGAGAGAGAGAGAGAGAGAGAGAGAGAGAGAGAGAGAGAGAGAGAGAGAGAGAGAGAGAGTAATTAGCAAACTTCTGTAATTAAGAGATATTAATTTGACCTTTTAAACTGAATTATTACGTCCTTTGTCTGTTATTGACGGTACAGTTCACTCTCGTCAATTAATCGTAATTTTAAATGTATCTTGTCACGTCAAGCTGATCTCATAAGTTCAGCTTGACCTTACCTAACCTAACCAAACGTAAACAGTTAGGCTATTTTTTTTTTTATTTTTTTTTCTTTCCTTATTTTTTTCTCTCGTTTCTCTCTCTCTCTCTCTCTCTCTCTCTCTCTCTCTCTCTCTCTCTCTCTCTCTCTCTCTCTCTCTCTCTCTTATTTTATTATTGTTATCATCATTATTCTTGTTTTTTTTATTTTATTTATTTTTCATTCTCTCTCTCTCTCTCTCTCTCTCTCTCTCTCTCTCTCTCTCTCTCTCTCTCTCTCTCTCTCTCTCTCTCTACGTATTTTGCCTGTCTGTCCTCGTGTGTGTGTGTGTGTGTGTGTGTGTGTATCTCATTTATTGGTTCATTCATTATTTCATCTTTCATTGTATTATCTCTCTCTCTCTCTCTCTCTCTCTCTCTCTCTCTCTCTCTCTCTCTCTCTCTCTCTCTTTCTTTCTCTCTCTCTCTCCTTCCTTCCTCATTTCACGAAGCATATCACCATGTAACTAACAGAGAGAGAGAGAGAGAGA
>NW_026973836.1:80000-82500 GCF_035594125.1 Scylla paramamosain | reverse complement strand
CGGCAGGGGAGGTTAATGACACAATAAGGAGGAGGAGGAGGAGGAGGAGGAGGAGAGTCATTATTGGGGAGGTTAAGAAATAGGTGGGGAGTTTATATCAGCTTGAGAGGATGCTGGGATGGTGATGAGGGTGAAAATGCTTGTTTATATTACTGTACGAGGGAATATATTGGTGGTAGGGGGGTGGGGAGGGAGAGGGGAGCTAAAGGGGTGATGAGTTAAGGGAGAGGAAAATGGAGAGGAAAAAAGAAAAAAACAGGATAAGAAAATTAAATTCAAATCGTGAGGGGAAATGAAGAGAGGAAGAAGAAGAAAGGAAGAAGAGGAAGAAGAAAGGAAGGGGAGTTTAGGCAGGGGAAATACTGATGGGGAGAGGAAATTGAGGGACACGAAGGGAGGAGGAAGAGGAAAATAAAAGTGTTTGAAGAGGGACATTTTAAGGAAGGGGAGAGAGAGAGAGAGAGAGAGAGAGAGAGAGAGAGAGAGAGAGAGAGAGAGAGAGAGAGAGAAGAGGTGTACATTCACCTGGCATTCCCTTAACAGCATGATTAACCCCAGTAAAGAGGCTGTCAGTGCCGAGTCAACAGGAGCCTTACAAGTTGACGTGAATTTACAGGTGGGGATGATGAAAAACAATAGTCGATTTCACAGGTGCCTCTTGAAGCGTCTCCTGTTTACGTATCGTCTCCTAACTAGCACAGGACGTGAAGGAAGGTCATTCTTTCAATATTCCTCCCTTTTGCAGTTCTCAATGTGGGGGAATAAGAAGGGGGAGAGAAGTTTACGTGAATTTACAGGTGGGGATGATGAAAAACAATAGTCGATTTCACAGCTGCCTCTTGAAACGTCTCCTGTTTACGTATCGTCTCCTAACTAGCACAGGACGTGAAGGAAGGTCATTCTTTCAATATTCCTCCCTTTTGCAGTTCTCAATGCGGGGAAATACGAGTGGGGAGAGGAAATAGGGAGACGTAGGGAGGAGGGAGGGGAAATCACACAGCACTGCTAGTCTTCTTTGTCCCAGTGTCCACCAAGAACCCGGACGACTCGCCACTGCTAGCAATTCTGGAGCGACTGCAGACGTGGACGGAGGAGAGCAGGATGACCATCAAACGTTTGTGTACCTCCTGTGTACCAGTGCCCCCTCCCCGGCTCACAGTGGGCCCTCACCCCCTCCAGGTGGTCCGATGTGCCAAGCTTGGAGTCACGGTGGACGACCAGCTGACCTGGAAGCAGCATGCCGGCACCTTGAGATCCGCTACCTACAGCTGTACATGCTGCGCAGACTCAGGTCGCTGGGGACGCCGACTGACGAGTTAAGGGGGTGTACCTCACCTTCATCCTCCCCAAACGCCTCCCCAGCGTGGTGCTCCTCCCTCACACACACTCAACAGCTCCAGCTGGAGAGAGTGCAGAAGAGGGCGTGCAGGGTCATCCTTGGCCCTGCCTACACCACCTATGAAGAAGCCCTGACCACCCTGAGTCTGTCCTGACTATCCACCAGGCACCGAGAGGCTCTGGGGAAGTTAGCAAGGGGACTACTGCATCACCCAGTATTTCCCCCCTCTCTACATTTTCACTTTGTTAACTGCCTCAACAATAAACCGTTCATTTTTATTATTATTATATGACTGACACCGCGTGTGTGTGTGTGTGTGTGTGTGTGTGTGTGCGCGCGTGTGTGTGTGTGTTTGTGTGCGCGTGTGTGCCCGCGGGCCTAAAGCCCCGTACACATTATGTATCATGATGCGCATCGTGTTGAATGGATGTGTTGAAAAAGTCGTTTTTCAACACGAAAGCGCATCACCAACGTGTTGCTGGGTCGGCTCGATTTTCAAATTGCAGCTCAGTGATGCATGACCAGTCAGAGCGACAGGACGTCCGGTCACGCTCCGCTCCAGCGCCGCTGGCTCTCCAATCTCCACCACCCGCCATACCCTTTGAGTGGACAAGGGCCAACACCCAACATTTCATTGAATTGCTCAAGGAACATCCATCTGTTTGGAACATCAAGTCCAAGCAGTATAAAATGAGAAGCGTCAGAAGTGCAAGCTTGGAAACAAAGAAAGCGTAGTGTAGCCTCCAGACGAGCTCCTGGTGATATGCTGTCCCGAAAGCTGGTGTCCTGCTTACAAATGTAGGGTTCAATTTTTGTCAGCAATTTATAGAATGCAGGGATTGGCATTCTTGTGTAATTTTCGAAGTCTGTTGGATTTTCGACCTGTAGCTCCATAAATATTTGATTGAAGCTTCCCTTCAGATGTCGCCGAGAAAGCCATTGCTTACACCACAAGGCTCTACGTTTCTTCCTCCTCAAAAGTTTCTTTTTTGCTGCACACAGAGCAACTACACTCCATAGTAGAGTCTCCTGGCAGATTCCATCATCGGCGCACATCCTCCCCGCATGAAAGTTGAACTGTCACTGAGCAGCTGGCGCGCGAGAAGTTGCCGAGAACAATGTGAGCAGTGATGCAGTACAGTTTGGCCGCTAGTAATTTTT
>NW_026973836.1:70000-72500 GCF_035594125.1 Scylla paramamosain | reverse complement strand
CCTCCCCAGGCACACCCATGACCTCCATGTCCACCCAGCAGGAGGGAAGATCTGGACACCTGTTACTCCTCTGGTCCCTCCCTTTGCCTCGCTGGGCTGGCCGGGTCAGGGGAGGGGAGAGACCATGCCTGACCTTGCTCGCTTCTACGCAACGACCTTGAAGACGAGTCACGGCATCCTCTTGTGGGTGGCTCAGGTGGTCATGCCGGGACTCGACTTGACGGGGAGGCTTTCCTTTGAGGTGAGGTCGTCTGGGTCTTGGTCTCCTGGTTCTGTCCTCTCTTATTAATCTTGTTTTTGTTCCTTTGTCTTATGTATTATCACAAACTCTGGTAACTAATTGTAGGCGTGTAATTAGTCCATATATTCATTGGTATAATAACTAAAATATCTGTTAATACTGTAAACTCTAGCATTACTTAATTGTTTGATAAAAAGATGCAGATTTCAGAAGGCTAATAATGTTTATAGATGGCGATAGACTGAAAGAATTGACTACCTGTGTGTTACCTTTCCTTCCTCTTATGTAACGTGATATTAATTGTTACCAGTATTGCCTGTGTTATATCACCTGTGTTAATATGACCCTCCCCTCCCCCAGACTGTGCTGCTGCATGGCCTCCATGGGTGATGGTGGCGGCCACAAGACGTCCAAGTCCTGGGGCAGTGTGATAGACCCCCTGGATGTCATCAGTGGGGCGTCCCTGGAGGTGTGTGACTTGCTGGTGCTGTGTGTTCTGTACTGGTGTTCATTGGCTGTGGTGAGCAGTACCTTGACAGCAGGTGATAACATGAATATTTGTTAAAGCCTCTTACCCAAGTGTATTTTTTTGAAGGAATGATGTAAAGAGAGAGAGAGAGAGATTTTTGAAGGAGCTAAAGAGAGAGAGAGAATTTTTGAAGGAGCACTAAAGAGAGAGAGAGAATTTTTGAAGGAGCACTAAAGAGAGAGAGGAGAGAGAGAGAGAGAGATTTTTAGATGTGATATCAAAAATTGTGTTTATAATTCTGTTTTCTCTCTTTTCTCCTTCTTTGTCTTTTCATCTCTTCCCTTTTCTTCCTTTCCCTCTTCTCTACTTTCAATTTCCCTTTTCACCTGTGTTCTCCTCTGTTTTTTCACCACATTTCATCTCTTCCCTCCTCCCTCACAACCCTCTTACCCCTCTCACCACCCCCTCATGCCCTCAGGTACTGTGCGAGAGGGTGGAGGGGACCCTGAATGCGGAAGAGGTACTCGCTGGTCTCGTATGAAGTCCCCCACAGGCATCCCAGAGTGGTGGAGCTGATGCCCTTCGCTCCACCCAGTGCACCACCAGCCCTTCAGGAGTCAGTGTGGCATAGATAGATGTGGATGACTGTGGTGTCTTGTCTTGTGTGGAGTTACAAGGTTGGTGTATGGATGGTTAAGTGAAGTAGAGATAAGATTTTAATTAGTGGTTTTGTAAGATTGGGTAGGGAGTGCTGTTCGTCTTCATAAAGGGCTGACGTGTTGTGTGCTGAGTGAATGAGGGTGAAAATTGTGTTTTTGTTTTGGTATATGTAGGAGATAAGATTTTAATTAGTGGTTTTGTAAGGTTGGGGTAGGAGTGCTGTTCGTCTTCATCAAGGGCTGACGTGTTGTGTGCTGAGTGAATGAGGCTGAAAATTGTGTGTTTTGGTTTTGGTATATGTAGGAGATAAGATTTTAATTAGTGGTTTTGTAAGATTAGGGTAGGAGTGCTTCTTGTCTCCATAAAGGGCTGACGTGTTGCATGTTGAGTGAGTATTTAAATATAATTGTAGGAGATAATATTTTAGTGGTTCTCTTCCCCAACAAGGATTAACGCATTGAAAGATTGTTGTGGGTGAGAGTAACGGTGAAAGTTGTGTGCCTTGTCTTGGTACATGTAAGAGATAAGCTATAATAAGTGTATTTGTAAGGTTAAGACAGTAGTGTTTCTCTTCCCCAACAAAGGTTAAGGTGTTGAAAGAGTGTTAGTGAGTGTGAGGTGAGTGTGAAAGCTGTGTGCCTTGCCTTGCTATGCGTTTGTATATTTCTCATAGCACTTTCCTGCCAGACCACCTGTGTGTGTGTGTGTGTGTGTGTGTGTGTGTGTGTGTGTGTGTGTGTGTGTGTGTGTGTGTGTGTGTGTGTTATATATAAAATGTAAATAAATAACTACATTTCTCGACTGATGGGAGAAACACACTTTTAAAAGGCTCTATTCAAAGTAGCACAGGTTTTTAAGGATGTTTTTTATGGTTTTAGTGACAAATTAACAACATTCCTACATTACTGTCAGGAGAAACACTCACAAAAACCTCTGCTAATCATCTTTGTGGCCTTTGGAATCAATTGTGAGAGAGAGAGAGAGAGAGAGAGAAGGAGAGAGAGTGAGAGAGAGAGAGAGTAGAGAGAGAGAGAGAGAGAGAGAGCTAAACCATTTCAACTTGATATGAGAGAAAATCTAATTATCTTCCATTCCCACAGAACCGTCACCCCCAAACAATGAGTGGTGGA
>NW_026973836.1:40000-67500 GCF_035594125.1 Scylla paramamosain | reverse complement strand
TATTTGTCCATCTCAATAAACCCTGTCTAATTTCCCTGTCTAGCTGTTTGTCTCATCTTATTACACCCTGTCTCTCCCTGCTTCTTGTTGCACCCTTCCTTTCCCCTACTCCCTTTCCCCTAGTAGTAGCAGTAGTACGTAGAAGTAGTAGTGGTGGTGGTGGTGGTGGTGGTGGTGGTGGTCCCCTCTTTTCCTGTGTTTCTTTCCTTCTTTCCCTCTTTCCTCCTTTTATTGTCTTATTTTCCTATTCATTTTTTTTCTCAACTTGGTTTTTCCTTCTCGTCCTCCTCTTCCTCTTTTATCACCCTCTCTCTTCTTCCTCTCTCCTCGGCTCCTCATCTCCTCGTTTCATTAAATAATTCTTGGAGGATGAGAGAGAGAGAGAGAGAGAGAGAGAGAGAGAGAGAGAGAGAGAGAGAGAGAGAGAGAGAATTGTGATTAACGAGTTTATAGTGATCCTCTCTCTCTCTCTCTCTCTCTCTCTCTCTCTCTCTCTCTCTCTCTCTCTCTCTCTCTCTCTCTCTCTCTCTCTCTCTCTCTCTCCTAAGTGTGTGTGTGTGTGTATTAAATGATTAAGATTGCTTTCTTTAATTAATTCTTCTTCTTCTTCTTCTTCTTCTTCTTCTTCTTCTTCTTCTTCTTCTTCTTCTTCTTCTTCTTCTTCTTCTTCTTCTCTTCTTCTTCTTCTTCTTCTGAGAGAAGAGAGAGAGAGTTAAGAGTAGTCAGCCATCCCATCACCCACTCACCCAGTCACCCACACATCCCATCCACCCACTCACCCACACACCCATCTCATCACAGGGTAGGGCAGTTCATAGGTACATGGCACAGACGCGTTAAGAATCTAATATAAATACTCTGAGGAGGCTCTGGCAGGGGTCTGGAGGCTGGCTAAGGATGAGCTAACAGATATATTAACTCACTGAAGAGGAGAGGGAAGAGTTAACTAAGGATGTAGAGGCAATAGATGAGGGTAAGAACAGCAGCACATGTTGTAGTGGACAGTTTTGGACAAGAAAGTGACGAAGTGGTACCTGAACATGAGGGACGGCTGGAAAAAAAGGAAGGAGAAAGAAGGAAGCCCTGTGGAGTGTGACGCAGAATAATATTAATAGCCTCATCTTGGGATTAATGTGATGAGTATACAAGTAGAGAACATTGAACAAAATAGATACAACTTATGGAAAAGATCAAATATGGAGTTATGTTTTTAGTTAAGGAAAGATTCAAAATGGCTGGATACACTGTGGTGATGGACTAGCAGATGCATTAATAATTAGAGTCCAAAATATACCAGGCAAAAAAGATGATTCAAATTAAACTGACATACCAAGCAATTAATTAGTGAAATCAGTCTTTGTTGACTCTTTCAAAGCCTTTCAGTTTGTCGACCTTAGTATACTGTTAGGAAAAAAAGCGATATTAAGACATGAGGTATAAGCACTCCTGGTTCAAAGGCTATTTGACTGATAGTGTGTGTCTGTCCTAAATTTGTAATGATGGTTTTGGTCCCTCATCAGTCATTGAGGGGTGGTTGCCTAACTACAGATATAGCACAAATAGAACGACTAACAAAACTCAAAGACGATGACCATTATTATTATTTCTATTATTATTATTATTAGTAGTAGTAGTAGTATTGTATCACGGTATTTAATAATAGAGCCTCAACTTATACTAGTCTTGCCTGAAAATCTCTCGTTTTCTATCTATTCACCCATCCTGCAGGCCTGAGCCCAGACCGACACCCAGAGAAATGTAAACAAACGCAGAGTCAGACTATATATACGGGTGAATTTGTTGCTTTTTAGAGCGGCAGTGGATCTGTACATGCGTGAGGTGGCGAGGGGCGTGGCCAGGGGGCGGCTAGCAGCGTGTGCCACCAGGGAAATGTGTATGAACATAATAATAGGCGCCTGTCAAGAAAGGTGAGGCCGGCTGCTGCTTTTTATTTTTATTTATTTTGTTTCCATCAGGTTAGGTTTATATTAATTCAGTTAGGTTAGGTTAGGTTAAGTTAGGTTAAGTCTCTCTCTCTCTCTCTCTCTCTCTCTCTCTCTCTCTCTCTCTCTCTCTCTCTCACTCTCTCTCTCTCTCTCTCTCTCTCTCTCTCTCTCTCTCTCTCTCTCTCGTCTCTCTCTCTCTCTCTCTCTCTCTCTCTCTCATTAAAATTAACTTAACCCATTCTGTCACATGTTAATATATATTTCTCTCTCTCTCTCTCTCTCTCTCTCTCTCTCTCTCTCTCTCTCTCTCTCTCTCTCTCTCTCTCTCTCTCTCTCTCTCTCTCTCTCTCTCTCTCTCTCTCTCATTAAAATCAAGTTAACCCCTTCTGTCCCATGTTAATATTCTCTCTCTCTCTCTCTCTCTCTCTCTCTCTCTCTCTCTCTCTCTCTCTCTCTCTCTCTCTCTCTCTCTCTCTCTCTCTCTCTCTCTCTCTCTCTCTCTCTCTCTCTCTCTCTCTCTCTCTCTCTCTCTCTCTCTCTCTCTCTCTCTCTCTCTCTCTCTCTCTCTCTCTCTCTCTCTCTCTCTCTCTCTCTCTCTCTCTCTCTCTCTCTCTCTCTCTCTCTCTCTCTCTCTCTCTCTCTCTCTCTCTCTCTCTCTCTCTCTCTCTCTCTCTCTCTCTCTCTCTCTCTCTCTCTCTCTCTCTCTCTCTCTCTCTCTCTCTCTCTCTCTCTCTCTCTCTCTCTCTCTCTCTCTCTCTCTCTCTCTCTCTCTCTCTCTCTCTCTCTCTCTCTCTCTCTCTCTCTCTCTCTCTCTCTCTCTCTCTCTCTCTCTCTCTCTCTCTCTCTCTCTCTCTCTCTCTCTCTCTCTCTCTCTCTCTCTCTCTCTCTCTCTCTCTCTCTCTCTCTCTCTGTCTCTCTCTCTCTCTCTGATGCAGGCACAGATGCAGGGTGGTGAGGCAGTGTTCATCCCAGGGGCACACCACACAGGGTCAGCAACACAGATGGTGGTGGAGAGGCACCTGTGGGACGCCCATGGGGAACACCAAACACGACCTTGACAGACAGAAGAGTGAGTGTTGCCTTGAGAAAACTAGAATGATAGAGAGACATGAATATACAAAACTGTGTGTGTGTGTGTGTGTGTGTGTGTGTGTGTGTGTGTGTGTGTGTATGTGTGTGTGTAATTTTTCTATGCAGTCAAAATAGTTACCCAGTTTTCTGTTTTCTTGGGCAGTAGACTGCGTACAACTAACTTACATATTTAAAAGACAAATTTGCCTTTTTTTGCAGGTTTATTGATGAAGTGTGGAAGAAGAGGAGGAAGGAACAATGATATTCGACCAGCTGCGGCATCTGGGGGCTTCACTTGACTGGGACAGCTGGGACATGGATGCAGCGAGAGACTGGCCTGTGTGTCTGTCTGTACATCCGTAAGCATACCTGTCCTCGTAAACTCTAACACACACACACACACACACGCGCCGCACAAACAAGAAATTTCACCATAACACTGGGTTCTCAAGATTAATAATGTAGAAATGTTGTTAATTCCATCACTAGAACCATTAAAACATTCTTGAAAACCCGTATTATTTCATCATGAGTATTTTTCAAGGCCACAGAGATACCTAGCTGGGTTCTCAAGAGTGTTTCTCCTGTTAATAATATAGAAATGTTGTTGATCTGTCACTAAAACTTTAAAAAAACATTCTTAAAAACCTGTGTAGTTCATCTAGAGTCCTTTTGAAATAGTGGTGCTGAGATGTTTCAGAGCATAGGCCTTAGATATGTGAAAGGTGTATAATATTCATTTTGGTTCTTGAGCTATGATAGTATTTGTCAAGTCTTGCTAATGGATAAACTGTAGCAGTACTGGTGGTTTATGAGATGCAGTAATACCATTTCTGTGAGGGAAAACTGCATTATTTTATATCATTCAAGTGTGTGTGTGTGTGTGTGTGTGTGTGTGTGTGTGTGTGTGTGTGTGTGTTTGTTTGTTTCTGTCTGTCTGTCTGTCTGATTTTATTCTAATTGGATGACCTGACTTGACCTGAATATAAGAAGGAGGAGGAGGAGATAGAAGAAGAAAAGAAGAGAAGGAAGAGGATGATAAAGAGAAAGTGTGTGTGTGTGTGTGTGTGTGTGTGTGTGTGTGTGTGTGTGTGTGTGTGTGTGTGTGTGTGTGTGTGTGTGCGCAAACCCTCATTAAAAAAATAAACTTCATGTAGCAATAGATGAATGAAAGTCTTGACGGCTACATTAATAATCGCAACTTTCCGTCTTCACCCTGTGCTCCTCCCCAGGCACACCCTTGACCTCCATGTCCACCCAGCAGGAGGAAGATCTGGACACCTGTTACTCCTCTGGTCCCTCCCTTTGCCTCGCTGGGCTGGCCAGGTCAGGGGAGGGGAGAGACCATGCTCGCTTCTACGCAACGACCTTGAAGACGGGTCACGGCATCCTCTTCTGGGTGGCTCAGGTGGTCATGCCGGGACTCGACTTGACGGGGAGGCTTTCCTTTGAGGTGAGGTCGTCTGGGTCTTGGTCTCCTGGTTCTGTCCTCTCTTATTGATCTTGTTTTTTTTCCTTTGTCTTATGTATTATCACAAACTCCGGTAACTAATTGTAGGCGTGTAATTAGTCCATATATTCATTGGTATATAACTAAAATATCTGTTAATACTGTAAACTCTAGCATTACTAATTGTTTGATAAAAAGATGCAGATTTCAGAAGGCTAATAATGTTTATAGATGGTGATAGACTGAAAGAATTGACTACCTGTGTGTTACCTTTCCTTCCTCTTATGTAACGTGATATTAATTGTTACCAGTATTGCCTGTGTTATATCACCTGTGTTATATCACCCTCCCTCCCCAGACTGTGCTGCTGCATGGCCTCCAGGGTGATGGTGGCGGCCACAAGACGTCCAAGTCCTGGGGCAGTGTGATAGACCCCCTGGATGTCATCAGTGGGGCGTCCCTGGAGGTGTGTGACTTGCTGGTGCTGTGTGTTCTGTACTGGTGTTCATTGGCTGTGGTGAGCAGTACCTTGACAGCAGGTGATACATGAATATTTGTTAAAGCCTCTTACTAAGTGTATTTTTTTGAAGGAATGATGTAAAGAGAGAGAGAGAGAGAGAATTTTTGAAGGAGCTAAAGAGAGAGAGAGAATTTTTGAAGGAGCACTAAAGAGAGAGAGAGAATTTTTTAAGGAGCACTAAAGAGAGAGAGAATTTTTGAAGGAGCACTAAAGAGAGAGAGAGAATTTTTGAAGGAGCTAAAGAGGGAGAGAGAATTTTTGCAGGAGCACTAAAGAGAGAGAGAATTTTTGAAGGAGCACTAAAGAGAGAGAGAGATTTTTAGATATGATGTCAAAAATTGTGTTTATAATTCTGTTTTCTCTCTTTTTTCCTTCTTTTCATCTCTTCTCTTTTCTTCCTTTCCCTCTTCTCTACTTCAATTTTCCTTTTCATCTGGGTTCTCTGTTTTTCACCACATTTCATCCCTTCCCTCCTCCCTCACACCCTCTTACCCTCTCACCACCCCCTCATGCCCTCAGGTACTGTGCGAGAGGGTGGAGGGGACCCTGAATGCGGAAGAGGTACTCGCTTGTCTCGTATGAAGTCCCCCACAGGCATCCCAGAGTGTGGAGCTGATGCCCTTTGGTCCACCCTGTGCTCCACCAGCTTCAGGAGTCAGTGTGGCATAGATATATGTGGATGACTGTGGTGTCTTGTCTTGTGTGGAGTTACAAGGTTGGTGTATGGATGGGTAAGTGAAGTAGAGATAAGATTTTAATTAGTGGTTTTGTAAGATTAGGTAGGAGTGCTGTTCGTCTTCATCAAGGGCTGACGTGTTGTGTGTTGAGTGAATGAGGGTGAAAATTGTGTGTTTTGGTTTTGTAAGATTAAGGTAGGAGTGCTGTTCGTCTTCATCAAGGGCTGACGTGTTCTGTGTTGAGTGAATGAGGCTGAAAATTGTGTGTTTTGGTTTTGGTATATGTAGGAGATAAGATTTTAATTAGTGGTTTTGTAAGGTTGGATAGGAGTGCTTCTCATCTAAGGTGTTGCATGTTGAGTGAGTGTTTAAATATATTTGTAGGAGATAATATTTTAGTGGTTCTCTTCCCCAACAAGGATTAACGCATTGAAAGATTGTTGTGGGTGAGAGTAACGGTGAAAGTTGTGTGCCTTGTCTTGGTACATGTAAGAGATAAGCTATAATAAGTGTATTTGTAAGGTTAAGACAGTAGTGTTTCTCTTCCCAACAAAGGTTAAGGTGTTGAAAGAGTGTTGTGAGTGTGAGGTGAGTGTGAAAGCTGTGTGCCTTGCCTTGCTATGCGTTTGTATATTTCTCATAGCACTTTCCTGCCAGACCACCTGTGTGTGTGTGTGTGTGTGTGTGTGTGTGTGTGTGTGTGTGTGTGTGTGTGTGTGTTATATAAAATGCAAATAAATAACTACATTTCTCGACTGATGGGAGAAACACACTTTTAAAAGGCTCTATTCAAAGTAGCACAGGTTTTTAAGGATGTTTTTATTGTTTTAGTGACAAATTAACAACATTCCTACATTACTGTCAGGAGAAACACTCAAGAAAACCTCTGCTAATCATCTTTGTGGCCTTTGGAATCAATTGTGAGAGAGAGAGAGAGAGAGAGAGAGAGAGAGAGAGAGAGAGAGAGAGAGAGAGAGAGCTAAACCAATTCAACTTGATATGAGAGAAAATCTAATTATCTTCCATTCCCACAGAACCGTCACCCCAAACAATGAGTGGTGGAGGGTGCGTTCTGCGTTGACAGCCAGCATGAGCGGTGACAGGAGGTGTGTGAGACGCATGACAGCTTTAGTGACAAGTTCATGCAGGCAGTGGTGCAATATTATTCCCTCAGCACTCTCATTCACTTTGAGGGCTTGGAAACCACAGTGCCTTCAGATTTGTGGAGAAGTGTGTGTGTGTGTGTGTGTGTTTGTGATAGTTATATTAGTTGTTTAAATCATGCTGAGCTAATATCTATCCCTCTATCAATGTGTGTGTGTGTGTGTGTGTGTGTGTGTGTGTGTGTGTGTGTTATATTGTTTAAATCATGCTGGGCTAATATCTATCTCTCTATCAATGTGTGTGTGTGTGTGTGTGTGTTTACCTATTGCACGAGACGGGAAGAGGGAAGAGGAGGAGAGGAGAGGTGCTTGGGAGATGAAAATGTATGTGTGTATGTGTGTATGAATATTTTCCCTATCATACACAAAAACACCCTTGAAATCCTATATATAATTTGCCATAGAACACGCTTACTCTCTCCCACGTGCCCACTCCCTCTCTCCCACCCTCTCACCTCCCACACACCTGTATACCGCATCCTGCAGCCTCAATGCACTCACCCCTTCTTTTCCAGCCATGGGTGCCTTGCCTCCTCGCACCACCACCACAAGCACCACCACTCCTGCCATCACCTACAAGGGGGAGACTGTGATGTGGCTGCAGGTGGATAGGTGAGGCATTGTTCTGGTGTTGGTGTGTGGTGTAGCATTATCTTGAAATCCACAGGCCTTCCACAGCCTTCCCACTGGTCTCCTTGTCCTGTCCTCCTCCACACAGCATCCACAGGCCTTCCACAGCCTTCCCACTGGTCTCCTTGTCCTGTCCTCCTCCACACAGCATCCACAGGCCTTCCACAGCCTTCCCACTGGTCTCCTTGTCCTGTCCTCCTCCACACACCATTCACAGGCCTAACCTAACCTAACGTAACCTAGCCTAACCTAACTTAACCTAACTTATCCTAATCTAACCTCACACCCACAGGTTCGGAGGCCTCCAGAGAGCTGCCCAGAGTGAAGCTTGTGGTATAGAGGGACAGCTGCTGATTATCAAGCTTATGGAGTGACTGGAAGAAAGTGGGAGGAGCCTGGAAGGAGTGGTGGAGGTACAGTACTTGGAGAAAATCCCTCCACCATGACGACTGGGTGTCTGCTGTACAGTCCACCGACCAATGGTGAGAGAGAGAGAGAGAGAGAGAGATTATTATTATAGTTTATTGACAGAATTTTGCGATTACAAGAAGCTTAAAGTAAAAATCATTTCACTAAAAGAGAGAGAGAGAGAGAGTCTTGATAGAGAGTCTTGATAGAGAGAGAGAGAGAGAGTCTTGATAGAGAGTCTTGATAAAGAGAGAGAGAGAGAGGAGAGAGAGAGAGAGAGAGAGTCTTGATAGATAATATTGAGCACAGTCTTCACCGCTGGGTCGACTGTGGGGGCTGCGCTATTCCGGTTGGTGGCCGGTTGGTGGCCGTGGCTGTTCACGCACTAGCTCTTGCTGTGGCTGGCATGCTGTTCTGTCCTCTCTTGTTCCAGGAATTGCTGTCTGAGGTGTGTGTGTGTGTGTAGAAGCCACCATCATCAACCACAGCAGGTGATAATGATGTTTCCTGCTTTCATCCTCATTGGGGCTAGCCAGACCAACTTGGGGCTGTACTGGGGTGACGCTGTGTGCCTCAGGTGGGTCTGGAGGGCTGAGATAGTGAGAAGGTAACAATTAAAAAGGACTAGTGTACACTTAAACCATTACAAACACTATGTAATGCTGGTATACACACACAAACACTGGTTTACACATAGAGACATATATAAACACTTGCTATGGTTTGTATACTCTTAGAAACACACATAAACTCTTAATAAGTCTAGTATACACACAAACTTGTATACAAACACTAGTATATATTTAGAGACACATCCAAATCTTTGCTAAGTCTGATATAAGCACATAAACTCATAAGATGCTGGTATATGCTTGGAAATCTATACACACATTTGGTTAGGCTAGTATACACAAATCTATACATATATTAGGAATTTATTGAATGATTGAGATGATTAGTTCTCTCTCTCTCTCTCCTCTCTCTCTCTCTCTCTCTCTCTCTCTCTTTCTCTTTCTCTTTCTCTCATATCCTTTGTCTATCTCAAATTTTCTCTTTTAATCCCTCCCTCTCTGTCTGTCTGTCTGTCTGTCTGTCCCACACTTCAATACACCCTTCCTGTCTTCATACACTTTAGTACACCCTTCCTGTCTGCCCCTGGACCTTAATACACCCTGTATCACCCTTGCATCTCATTAAACTATCCCTGTTTCTCCTTCACCTCAATAAATCCTGTCTAATTTCCCTGTCCGGGTGTTTGTCTCATCTTATTACACCCTGTCTCTCCCTGCTTCTTGTTGCACCCTTCCTTTCCCCTACACCTCAATACTCCCTTCCCACCCTGTGTCATGTGTATATATTGAAATATTTATATTCATTTGTGGCATTCTTCATGTGTTTTTGGGGTGTTTTGAGTGTGTTTGGGTGTGTTTGGGTGTTTGGGTCAGTTTTGGGTGTGTATTTGGGTGTTTTGGGTGTGTTTTGGGGTGTTTTGGGTGTGTTTTAGGGTGTTTTGGTCAGTATTGGATGAGTTTGGGTGTGTTTTGATGTGTTTTCGTCAGTTTTGGATGAGTTTGGGTGTGTTTTGGGATGTTTTACGTGTTTTTTTGGGTATTTTAAAGGAGTTTGGGTGTGTTTGGGTGGCTAGGGGTGTGCTGTGGGTGGATAAGACTGTTTTTGGGTGTTTAAGTGGGTGTGGATGCGTTTTGGGGTGTTTTGGATGTGTTTTGGGGTGTTTTGGATGTGTTTTGGGGTGTTTTGGATGTGTTTTGGGGTGTTTTGGATGTGTTTTGGGGTGTAGAGAGAGAGACGTGATGTGTGCAGGGTGCCTCAGTCCCTGGATGGGTGTAGGAGTACGTGGTGGTGCTGTCTGGGTCTCGTGGTGTGGGAGTGCATGTAAAGGAACAGATAATTTAAGACAGTTTATCATATTTAATTATTTTGTATATTAATTTATTTACTATTATCTTTATTTTTTTATTGTTTTTAATTAAAGGGGGGTTAATTTTTACGTTCATCTTTTGTGTTTTTGTGTTCGGGAGTGGTTAGTGGTGCTATTGACAAAAAAAAAAAAAAAAAAAAAAAAACAGGGAGATCGTTTTATTTTTTAGTGTGGAAATTGTTGCAGTTTGTCAGGTGTTGATTGGTGTTGAGAGTCGCAGGTCCCGTCTCGCCCTCTGTCATAAAATAAACAGTAAAGGGTTGGTTTTCGCTGATAGTTTATTTCCTTTAACGTAAACATGTAATGATATACCGTATTTGATAGCTCATAAGACGCTACTTTTTTCTCAGAAAAAGGGTCAGTAAATTAGCCTGCGTCCAATGAGGCAAAGGTCCAACTTTGAGGCAGTAATAGGTTACAAGTCTACGGCAACAGAGGCTCTAAATTCAAACCACAGATGTCTTTGCACAACTAAATAAAGTCATGATTGGTAGTACGCCACAAAATGCTCTTTCTTTCAAGGTACCAATGTGTAGTATCTCATACTTACTGGTAATCCACATAGACTTTGACCAGTCAGGAAGAATTTGCTTAACCATGCACCACTTCTTCTTGGAGTTTTGTTGGGGCAGTGTAGGTTGTGATGTCACAGCCTTTGATGCCCCAAAGGTGAGGTATCCAATTATAATATTAGACTAGATGTGATGGAGCTGGTTGGATTTGTGGAGAAGGTTCTGGCAAGGTGGAGATGGTGCACCACGTTTTTCAAAACAAACGCGGTCGGTTGCGCTCCGACGTGACGTACTCGGTGACACCGAGTGTGACGCCGTTACTGATTGAGGTAAGACAATAGCCACACTTTCATACAATTAAAATTGAACCTATCTTTTTAACATTCTTGCTTTGCATACATATGAAAAAGATTGAAGCTAGAGAAACTTTTCTTTTATGAAAATAGACTAATACACCTTGAGAACGAATATTTCTTCTATAAAGGAATTGAGTGTCATGGGATAGGCTGGCTTGAGGTGATGATCTGCATAATATTCATGTAATAGCTTATGCTTTTACACATCCTTTGGCTTTGAAAATGTACTAAAATACTGCATAAGAATTACATGTGAAAGATGCTAAAAAATAAAGTATGAAAAAATTTTATTATCACTGTAGTCCCTCAGTTAATGGTGCCGCCAAGAGCTAGGTGCAGTTAATGTTTACATTCAGCTGAACCGCATTAAGACTGAAACTCCCCTGCTTACCACATCTTTTGGGCACTAGAGGCTGTGACATCACAGTCTGCATGGCCCCAACTAAAATACCAATAAGAAGATTGTGTTTACACGTCAGCAGGATTGGTACAATCTTGTCTTTCAATACCCTCAACCGAACCATTACGTTCTGGCTTTCAAGGCCCGCAACCTTACCAAGATTTGACTCCAGAAATCCAACCAGCTCCACTGTATCTAGTCTGAAACACTACCTGTATACCACACCTTTGGGACGCCAGGCTGTGATGTCACGGCCATCACAGCCTCAACAAAACCCCAAAAAGAACAAGTAAGCTGCTAGCATAAATTAAACTTTTAAATGCTGAGTATTGGTATCTAATAGTGATCTAAATGCACGTGAGAGTCTTCAAATGTCGCTTGAATTCCTTGACTTCATATCGATAGCCTAAATCTGTTAATTTTTGTTTTTTTCTATTTCAATACATGCCAGAACTGGGTGCGTCTTATGAGCCCGTGCGTCTTATGAGCCATCAAATACGGTAGGTACATTATCATCCGAAGGTACATTATCAGCTGAAGGCGCACTGCCACGTGCAACCTGTTTTAGGGGTGTGATACAACACAAATATAAATATAAAGATATATATACATATATATACATTCTTTATGGACTTATGTTAATATTGTTAGCAGGAGGGTTGGGAACGAGCCCCTCCAGTGGTGTGCTGTTAACTTCACGTCCTGGGTATCCATCCCCCTGATGTGAGGGACGGAGGACGCGAAGACGTTCCACAGTCTGGGTGATGCAGGTGTGTGCGACCGGAAGGAAGCTGTCGTCTGCTGTGCTTTGGATCATCAACTTGAGTGCCTGAGAGAGAGAGAGAGAGAGAGAGAGAGAGTTTATAAGAGAAAAAGAAAGAGAGGGAGAAAATATTGGTGTGTGTGTGAGAGAAAATACAATAAATTACTATTAAATTTATTATTATTATTATTATTATTATTATTATTATAAATTTATTCATATTTCAGAGGAATGACTGAGAAGAAAGGAAGGAAGAAAGGGAGGAGGATACAAGAAAGAAGGAAGGAAGGAAGGAAGGAAGGAAGGAAGGAAGGAAGGAAGGAAGAAGAGGAGGACAAGAAGGAAGAGAAAAGGAGGACACTCTCTCTCTCTCTCTCTCTCTCTCTCTCTCTCTCTCTCTCTCTCTCTCTCTCTCTCTCTCTCTCTCTCTCTCTCTCTCTCCCACAGACCCACAGGATATCCCCCCACAGGATGTTGACAAACCCCACAGTCACTCCCCTCAGCCCCTCTCTCTCTCTCTCTGTCTCTCACCTACCTTCAGGCCCAGAATAGGAACCCTGTCAGTGCCCGTCAGGAACTTCAAAAACAACTTCTTCTGCTCCAGGGAGAGTTTGTGAAATACTTCCCAGAACGTGCGTATGACCGGGTGGTCTGGGAAACATTCGCCCTGGAAACACCGACAGAAATCAATAAACGGAAGGATATTAGTGTGAACGGTGTGTTTATTTACATTCCTGCGGTGTCGTGTGGGAGGACTGGGTGAAAACAGACAGTAGAGGAGGTGGGAAGGGGAGGACTGGGTGAAAACAGACAGTAGAGGAGGTGGGGAGGAGAGGACTGGGTGAATAAAGACAGCAGAGGAGGTGGGGAGGGGAGGACTGGGTGAATCAAGACAGCAGAGAAGGTGTGGATTGTGTTCTACAGGAGAGAATGAAAGGATTGGATAAATATTTAAAGAGAGAGGCAACAAAAGATTAGAGACATGAGGAAGGATTGGAGAAATATTAAAAGACACACACATACACACACACATCTTGAAAAACACTTCCAAACAGCCTTTAATGCTGACAAATCCTTGAAAAACACACAAAAAAAATATATATATACAAATAAACAAATAAACATATGTAAACCAAACCTAATTAGTCCTGCACCTGGTTCTCACCTGCCGAGTGGCGTCACACCTGAGCAGCAGCATCTTGGCCTGAGGGTCGAACAAGAATGGATACTCACAGAACAGGATTGGACTCTGTAATGTAAAGGATTGGATTAGTTCAAGTTGTTTTTAAGGGTTGAAGGGGTAAATGAAGAGTTAAAGGGTGTATTTAAGGGTTTAAGGGGGTAAATAAAAGGTAGAAGGGTGATTTTAAGGGTTTATGAGGCTATTTAAAGGTTTGGTGTCTTTTAAAGGGTGTTTTTAAGGGCTTAAGAGAATAAATAAAGGGTTTTCAATTTATAAAGGGTGTTTCTAAGGGTCTGTCAGTTAAAATTAAAGGAATGTCAATTTTAAAGGGTGTTTCTAAGGGGCTGTCAGTTAAAATTAAAGGAATGTCAATTTTAAAGGATGTTTTTAAGGGTTTAAGAGAATAAATAAAGGGTTTTCAATTTTTAAAGGGTGTTTCTAAGGGTTTGTCAGTTAAAATTAAAGGAAATGTCAATTTTAAAGGATGTTTTTAAGCGTTCAACATTGAAAGCTCCCCCAAACACAGTCACCCATTCACAAACACCCCCAAACATGGTCACCCACCTCCCAAACACCCCAAAAACACACCCAAACACATCTAAGCACCCCAAAACACACCCAAACACCCCCAAAACACACCCAAACACATCTAAACACCCCAAAACACACCCAAACACCCCCAAGTCACTCACCCACCTTTAAACACCCCCACACCCCCACACACACACACCCACCTCCCTCCTGGACATCGGGTGAAGCCTGCTGTTCATCCAGTTCAAGTAATCATTCCTAATATCAATTTTCTCTGCAATTTCTGGGATGTAAAAGTCGTCGCAGTTCAACCGCCCCACTCGGCAGCCGGCTTGGAAGTTCAGACCGTGGACCAGGGACAACAGCCGCAGGGAAGACACAAGGGCACGCCGGTCTCTGTGTGGTGTGGGTAGGTTAGGTTAGGTTTGGTTAAGATCTGGTTGTGGTAGTGGTGGTGGTCTGAGTGCTTGTAAGTGACGTGGTGGTGTTGTTGTAGGTTGTTGTTGTAGAGAGAGAGAGAGAGAGAGAGAGAGAGAGAGAGAGAGAGAGAGAGAGAGAGAGAGAGAGAGAGAGAGAGAGAGAGAGAGAGAGAGAGAGAGAGAGAGAGAGAGAGAGAGAGAGAGAGAGAGAGAGAGAGAGAGAGAAAATACAAGCTATCTCATTGGACATACATCTAAATTGGTGTACAGAAGCCTTACCTAATATGTGTATGGATTTGTGAGCATATACCAGCATCTCTTATGAGTCTGTGTGTGTGTGTGTGTGTACCAGCCTTACCAAGTGTGTGTGTGTTTCTAAGTGTACACCAGTGTTTGCGTACAAGTTTACATGTGTACACCAGCCTTAGTATGTATTTCAGTGTGTTTTTAATTGTATACCAGCATGAATTTTGTGTTTTTTTTGTGTTTTTAAGTGTATACCAGCATGAATTTTGTGTTTTTTTAAGTGTTTGAGTGTTTATTTAAATTATCTGTTATCCCAGCCCCTCCAGACCCACCTATGGCATACAGCGTCAGTCCAGAGTACAGCCCCAGGTTGGTCTCGTTAGCCCCGATGAGGATGAAAGCAGGAATCATCATCATTAGGCCCTGTGGATGGTGAGGGTGGTAGAGCAGGAAGTGGTGGGTTAAATAATATTGTTACTGATAAATTCTGTTGTTTTATATTATAATTATTTGGCTACACAGTAAAAATATAGATTTGAAAATATACTTTGTAAACCTCAGTAACTTCCACTACAGCCTGTTAAACTAGAACCATGAAAACACCCTTGAAAACCCCAGTAACTTCCACTACAGCCTGTTAAACTAGAAACATGAAAACTCCCTTGAAAACCCCAGTAACTTCCACTACAGCCTGTTAAACTAGAAACATGAAAACTCCCTTGAAAACACACACACAGGCAACCCCCTCCCGGCCACACACACACACAAACAAAACAGACAATTTACCTCAAAACACTTGCAAAAACAGCCCCAAAACACCCCAAAACTGACAATTTACCTCAAAACACTTGCAAAAACACCCCAAAACACACACACCTGAAAACAACCTCAGAACAATGAAAGGGAACAAAACACAAAAGAACAATAAAAAAAACAAAAAACAAGAAAACAAGCTGCAATATCAGGAACACAAACAAACACACACACACACCCTACAAGCAAACAAACAAACAAAGATAAATAAATAGATAACAGGATAAAGAAATAGAAAAAAAATCATCATAAAAAACAAACTAGAAATCTATAAACCAATACAAAACGCAACATACCCACATACCACCAGACAAGACAGAATGGAACCTTGCAGGGACGCTGATGATATGCTGGTAATAAGCCACACAGACTTATTACCACACAGAGGAATACAAGCCGCTGGAGTCATGCTTGGGGTAATAGTCAAGGAGAGCAGGAGACAGAGGCACCACCACCGTCAAGCTGCGCAGGTCCAGGATCAGACTGCCGAGTGCCACCTTGCTTGTCCGTGCGTTCCTCTGTGGGTGTTAGGTTAGGTTAGGTTAGGTTAAGTTAAGTTAGGTTAGGTTGGGTTAAGTTAGGTTTGGTTAGGTTAAGTTAGGTTAGGTTAAGTTAGGTTAGGTTAACTGAGGTTAGGTTAGGTTAAGTTAGGTTAGGTTAAGTTAGGTTAGGTTAAGTTAGGTTAGGTTAGGTTAGGTTAAGTTAGGTTAGGTTAAGTTAGGTTAGGTTAGGTTAAGTTAGGTTAGGTGAGGTTAAGTTAGGTTAGGTTAGGTTAGGTTAAGTTAGGTTAGGTTAGGTTAGGTCAGGTTAAGTTAGGTTAGGTTAGGTTAGGTCAGGTTAGGTCAGGTTAGGTTAAGTTAGGTTGGGTTAGGTTAGGTTAGGTTAGGTTAAGTGAGGTGTTTTTAATCTTTCATTTTATCACAGTATTTTTTGTTGTAGTATTTAGTTGGCTTTGAGCAGTGTCCCTCCTATATATATAAAAAATAAAACAAAATAAACAAATAAATAAATAAACTAAAACAATAAAATGTTTACGACTTTCAATCACTTTCCCGACACACTTGTGTATGGAGGCAGTGTTGCATGAGCCTTGAGTGACAAATATTGCAGCGTATTGACAACCAAACACTTTACAAACACTCAGCTTAGCAACACACACCAACACAACACCCTGCTCACCTTCTCCTTGATGCCCGCAGCCTGTACTGCCCCTCTGTCCCTGCCGTCCACCTCACCACCGCTGCCGCCGCCACCGCCATCGCTGCCGCCAACTTGCCTGCCGGATCGGAGGGTTGCCGTTGCTCTGAAAGTTACGTTAGGTTTGGTTAAGTGGGGCCGTGGGAAGAGGATGTAGGTTAGGTTAGGTTTGGCTATGCTTCGTTAAGTTAGACGAGGTTAGGTTACGTTAGGCTAGGTTAGGTTAGGTTAGGTTAGGCTAGGTTAGGTTAGGGTAGGCTTCTTTAGGTTAGGTTAGGCTTGGCTAGGTTAGGCTTGCTTAGATAAGGTTTGGCTAGGTTAGAATTGCTTAGGTTAGGTTAGGTAGGGTTAGGTTAGGCTAGCTTGGGATTATGACACGAGATAGCCAGTCTTGGGGAGGAGGAAGCACCAGACAGAAGTTCGGGTAGGCTTCTTTGGGTTAGGTTAGGTTTGGTTAGGGGCAGCTGAGGAGTGTGAGGCTCCACCACATCAGGTTAAATTTCAGGTAATATTTGAGTCATTTTCTCACTCACCACCAAAATTTTCCCACTGTAAAAACTTTAATATTTTTTTTCTGAAGGCTACAAAAGAAATCACTCGTTTTCCCATCCCAGACTCCTAAACACCACCCCTTTCTCCCTTCACACACACACACACACACACACACACACACACTTTCCCTCACAGCACAAAGGAACATAGATGAGCAATTAAATCCACAACAACAGCAGCATCAGCCAGCCAGCCATCCAGCCTCTTCTGACTTAAATGTAGAAAACTTTTAAACACGTAGATATAACATAACATTTTCTTCTTTACACACACACACACACACATTACTATATTCCTCTCACAACACAAGAGCAACACTAGGGAACACAAAGAAAGACGAGGCCCACTAACCAACATCTCGACAGGAAATGAGTGAAACCTTCTGACGTATCACAAACATCCAAAATTCATTATCCTCTCACTTCCTCCTCCTGTGCTTTATTTTACTGCTTCCGTGACGTGGGAGAGTGAGGGAGAGCGAGGGAGAGCGAGAGAAAGTTTTTATCACCAGCTGAAAGGAATGTACCGCTTTGTTTACATCTCAGAAGAGAAAACGAGGGTGTCACTTCTGTCAACGGGGTTACTAATCCAAAGCTGAGAGAGAGAGAGAGTAGTAGTAGTAGTAGTAGTAGTAGCAGCAGTAGTAGTAGTAGTAGTAGTACACAGACAATTATACTTCTCTCTCTCTCTCTTACACTCAAAACACACACACACACACACACACTCAATGCACACTCTTACAAACCAACTCTCTCTCTCTCTCTCTTACCTCAGAGCTAGATTGGTGAGCTGAATTCAGTATTTGTACCACCACATTCGTGTACACAGTAACCAGCCTTAGTGTAAAGTCCCTTGGAAGAGAGGCAAGCCAGGAGAGAGAGAGAGAGAGAGAGAGAGAGAGAGAGAGAGAGAGAGAGAGAGAGAGAGAGAGAGATTGTCATATAACCATTTTATACTCAAGATAATAAAAGACAGCAAGCGTTTAATTATTCACTTTTCAACTTTCCCCGCTTGTCTCTAACCTTTTTTCCACTGTGCTGGTGGTGGTGGTGGTGGTGGTGGTCACACACTTGCATCTAGTAGTTTCATATATCACAACATACGCTATAACACCCCTGACACGCTTCTACTATCACAGCCTCTCTCAAAAACACTCCAGAATCTTTTATTTTACCCCAAGCACACCACTTCTACCCTCAAAGACCCCATTCTTACCTGCAACATGCCTATAACATAACCAAAACAACTCAAAAGCAAGTCCAATCACACTAAAACACCTTAAACATACCCAGAACATTCCTAAACGCACAAAAAAACAACCTAAACACATCGAAAAAGCACCAAAATATCCCCAAACACACTTAAAATACTCCAAAACTCACCTAAATTGACTTAAAACGCATCCAAAACACACCGTACCAACCCAAAACACACTCAAACTCATCCATAACATCCCAAAACGCTGAAAACGGGCCAAAACACACTTAAAACACCCCAAAACACACCCAGACTGACCTGAAATACCCAAAAATACCCACAAACGCAGACACAACTCACCTGTATCCACACAAAACACACCCAAACTCATCCATAACATCCCAAAATACACTTGAAACATCTCAAAACATTGAAAACAGTCCAAAGCACACTTAAAGCACTCCTAAACAAGCCTAAGACACCCCAAAACACACCAGGAACGCTAAATATTGACTCAAACATCACCAAATCCCTAAAACACACACTCCAACACCCCCTAAACATCTCCAGACACACTCCAACACCCCCTAAACACGCCAAATACACTGAAAGCACTGTCAAGGAAGACAAATACTACAAAGACAGACAGGGCAGCAGGGAAAATTAACCTAAATATTGTTTTCTTAGCATTTTTCTGTTTTACCACCTCCTCTATTCCTTCTCCCTTCATCTTCCTCCTCTATTTCTCTTATTTTCTTACTCATTCTACTCTTATCTACACGTCTGAGTCTAGAAAGACGTGGAAACACCAGGAAAACACTGCAAAATACGATAAATATTACACTTGAATGGCAAGCAATGTGAGCTACTAATTTCAGTTTAGAAATTTTCACACTTGTTGGCACTTGCTTTTGTTACATCAGACTGAAATAACGTTCTCATGTTCGAGAATGAGGCTGTATTTTTTTTCCGTTTCTCCGTTGTAGTGTGATTAACAAGACCACTGTGGTGAGCTCTAATTGTTGTCTTTCAGAACTTGCACGCTGCAAGAGTCGTCGTCAGGTACACCAAGCAATCTATTCTCTGAGAACATCTTTTTTCCCATTCTTTATATTTTTTCTTCCATATTTCGCTCACTTGCCCATTTTAACTGCAACACTCATAAGAACATAAGAACATAAGAAATAAGGGAAGCTGCAAGAAGCGACCAGGCTTACACGTGGCAGTCCCTGTATGAAATATACCTATTTCTATCTGTTATCCCCACCCATAAACTTGTCTAATTTTCTTTTAAAGCTCTCTAGTGTCCTAGCACTAACTACATGATTACTGCGTCCGTTCCACTCATCTACCACTATATTTGAGAACCAATTTTTTCCTATCTCCTTCCTAAACCTAATTTTTTTTAAGCTTGAACCCGTTATTTCTTGTTCTACTCTGGTTACTGATCCTAAGAATTTTGCTTACATCTCCCTTGTTATAACCCTTATACCACTTTAAGACTTCTATCAGGTCCCCTCTTAACCTACGTCTCTCTAAAGAATGTAAATTTAACAGCTTCAACCTCGCCTCGTAAGGAATACTCCTCATCCCCTGTATCCTTTGTCATTCTCCTCTGTACTGATTCTAATAGACCTTTATCTTTCCTGTAATGTGGGGACCAGAACTGCACAGCGTAGTCTAGATGAGGTCTGACCAGCGCCAAGTATAACTTTAATATTACTTCCGGGCTTCTACTTTTAACACTCCTAAAAATGAATCCTAGTACCCTATTTGCCTTGTTTCTGACTTCTATGCATTGTTTCCCTAGACGGAGTTCTGAGCTAACTATAACTCCTAAATCTTTCTCGTACCTTGTACCTACCAGAGTTTGGTTGTTTAATGTGTACTTATTGTGTGGGTTTCCTCTGCCTACGCTAAGCACTTTGCATTTATTGATATTAAATTGCATTTGCCATCTATCCGTCCATTCATTCATTCTAAGTCTGCCTGCAAGGCGATGGCATCCGATTCTGACCTAATTAATCTTTGTCATCCGCAAATTTACTAACATCACTACTAATTCCACTGTCCAAGTCATTGATATATATTAGAAATAACAATGGCCCTAATACTGATCCCTGTGGCACCCCACTAATTACATGACCCCACTCGGATTTCGAGCCGTTTATTACCACTCTGTCTCCTGTTACCAAGCCATGACCCTATCCAGCCTAACACTTTCCCATCCAGTGTGCCCTAACCTTTCTCAGGAGCCTTTGATGGGGTACCTTGTCAAATGCTTTACTAGTCCTGATATAAGATATAACCATCACCATTATCTACTGCCTCGTGCACCTTACTGTAAAAACTTAACAAGTTTGTCAGGCAAGACTTCCCCTTCGTGAAGCCATGCTGTGACGGATTTATCAAGTTATGTTTGTCTAAATGTTCCCTAATGTTCCTCGCTATTATTGACTCTTAACATTTTACCTACAACTGAAGTTAAGCTGACAGGTCTGTAATTAGACGCTAAAGTTTTATCTCCCTTCTTAAAGATGGGTACTACATTAGCCTGCCTCCACATTACTGGTACCTCACCCGACTCGTGATTTCCTTAAGACAGAAACTAACGGCTCACTAATAATCTCTTTACATTCCTTAAGTACTCTGGGATATATTTCATCAGGTCCTGGTGTCTTGAACTTTTTTTTTAGCCTATCTCCTGTTCCACTATCTCCCTAGTTATGGAAATATCTGTCAGCTTCTCATTCTCATCTGCTCTACACACCTGTTCACTATCTGGCATATCCTGAATGTTTTCCTGGGTGAAGACAGTTAAAAAATAACCATTCAAGTTTACTTATCTCCTCCCCAGAACTAACCAGCTCTTCATCTGCTGCCTTTAATGGACCTACAGTATCCTTATTCTTCGTCCTGTATATCAGATAAAATCCCTTGGGGTCCGTCTTCGCCTGGCTGGCTACCTTTAATTCATAATTGTCCTTCGCTTTCCTCGTTAACTTCTGACTGTTCTAATTCATTGTGTCCTTAAAACTTCTTCACCTGCCCTTAATCTCTTATATAAACTTCTTACGCCATATAAAATGCTTTAACCTAGCAGCCATCCATTTAGCGTATTTTTTTTTTTTTTTTTTATATTGTTCTATACGGGATATCTGCTAACTGATCTGTATGAACTTTACGAAATATTTATACAATTCATCTACATTTACTTCACCTAATCCCCTCATTTCGTCCCCTACCATCCTCCACTCCCTCGGCTACTCGCCTCGACCTCACCTCTCTCATTTCAGCATGACCTGACATTCCAACACACCCATCTCCCCCTTCCGGACACATCTGTAGCGGGACACAAGTCACCGCTCCTAGCACTCCGTTTTCTGTAAGATTTTCACCCTTCCGTTTTCACTCTCTCTTCTGCACAGGCTTTTGTCTTTCATCCCTTCTATCCTCACCTCAGACCTTTACCTGCGTGACTGCTTCTTCCCTCAAGCAAGACTTAAAAAGTCCTCTACTGAGCACAACAGAAGACAAACCTAACAGATCGTTGAATGGAGGGAGTGGACCTTGTAAGGTGGTTTGATCCACAGGTCAATTAATCATCCCAAGGGGTTAATAGCGTGTGACCTCGGTGGAAGGTCAGGCTGAGGCCCTAATGAAGTCATAATCCTGTCGTGCTAATCCTTCTTGAACTGTTTTCACCCCCAAATTTACGAATTTACATTACGAAGCCTACTCCAGTGACCGACCTACCACACCTTGATGTATTATTACACATTACACACTACACTTGCGAAATGGTATTGCATTAACATAACATTAAACATTACGTACCGTTCAATTAAACGGTAAACTTACCTGCAAGTAGTCATTCTTTAGTACTTTTCCTGATATCGTGCTCGTTATCATGTATTACGAAATATTGTGGTCTTTCCTTTTTTTTTCTCACTGCAATTACTATGCTACATATTTCCTTGATAATGCCGCCCTTCACGTTGCTGACATCGTTCAACACCCACATTTAAAAAAAAAAAAATACCATTTAATCACTATGCATAGGCAGACCCGCTAGAATTTGGCCAACAGCATTCCTAGAAGGGGCACTTCCACTTATCTGGGCAAATAATCGATTCATTACTTTTCTCTCTCTATCCCTCGCAGATTATCCATATGTCCGCCAGTCTTTGCCCCCATACATTAATTCTTTTATCCACTATTTCTCCTTATTCCTCCTTCCCACTTCTCTAAGCCCGTCTCATCTATAACTTAAAAACAAAGAATATTACATGCCTAGCCATCTACATTTGTCTGGAATATTTTCTCTTCCTGTACCGTTTTCTTGTTCTTCGTAACTCTTGTTATGGTGGATCTCGTTCTCAATTTTTATTCTCTAGCCACATTTTCCGTCCTTTATATTCTGTATTTTCTTTTCTTTGTATATTTGTTAATTTTGTGCTCGTAGGAACTCTACCTCCTACTCTCGTTAAGACTCGAGTTTTTTTTTTTTTTTTTCTTAACCTCCCTCTCAAATTCTCACTTCCCCGTGTCGTGGGTAAACTTTTATTTCCCCCCAGAATATGTATGTATGTATGTATGTATGTATATATATATATATATATATATATATATATATATATATATATATATATATATATATATATATATATATCACACAAAACAAACAAGTACAATAATAAATATACAGCAACATTTTAAAAACACCATCCAAACTCTACTGAATAATGGTGGTAGTGGTAGTAGTAGCAGTATAGTAATAGTAAAAATAAGTAAATAAATAAATAAATAAATAAAATAAAAAAAAATACATAAATAAATACATAAACTCTACTGAATAATGGTGGTAGTGGTAGTAGTAGTAAAAATATATAAATAAATAAATCCTAATAATGAGGGATGCCACAGGCTACAGGGCCATGTAGCACTGTGGTTAGGATATAGTCATACTGGTTGGGTCTATACATTTTATAATAGGTGAAAAGTATAGGTGCAGATCATAATTATAAGAAGCAATAATAGTAACAGCAATTACAAATTATATAATAATAATAATAATAATAATAATAATAATAATAATAATAATAATAATAATAATGTTATAATAAATAGACTGAAATACACACAACTATAATACATCATAATAATAATAACAGGCCAGTGAAACCCATGGGAATACAACGGAACGGCGCTCGGGAATACAACGGAACGGCGCTCGGCAATACAACGGAACGGCACTCGGGAATACAACGGAACGGCGCTCAGGAATACAACGGAACGGCGCTCGGGAATACAACGGAACGGCGCTCGGGAATACAACGGAACGGCGCTCGGCAATACAACGGAACGGCACTCGGGAATACAACGGAACGGCGCTCGGGAATACAACAACGGAACGGCGCTCAGGAATACAACAACGGAACGGCGCTCAGGAATACAACAACGGAACGGCGCTCAGGAATACAACAACGGAACGGCACTCGGGAATACAACAACGGAATGGCGCTCAAGAATACAACAACGGAACGGCGCTCAGGAATACAACAACGGAACGGCACTCGGGAATACAACAACGGAACGGCGCTCAGGAATACAACGGAACGGCACTCGGGAATACAACAACGGAACGGCGCTCAGGAATACAACAACGGAACGGCACTCGGGAATACAACAACGGAACGGCACTCAGGAATACAACAACGGAACGGCGCTCGGGAATACAACAACGGAACGGCGCTCAGGAATACAACAACGGAACGGCACTCGGGAATACAACAACGGAACGGCACTCGGGAATACAACAACGAAACGGCGCTCAGGAATACAACAACGGAACGGCGCTCAGGAATACAACAACGGAACGGCGCTCAGGAATACAACAACGGAACGGCACTCGGGAATACAACGGAACGGCGCTCAGGAATACAACAACGGAACGGCGCTCAGGAATACAACAACGGAACGGCGCTCAGGAATACAACAACGGAACGGCGCTCAGGAATACAAGAACGGAACGGCGCTGGGGAATACAACGGAACGGCGCTCGGGAATACAATAACGGAACGGCGCTCAGGAATACAAGAACGGAACGGCGCTGGGGAATACAACGGAACGGCGCTCGGGAATACAATAACGGAACGGCGCTCGGGAATACAACAACGGAACGGCGCTCAGGAATACAATAACGGAACGGCGCTCGGGAATACAACAACGGAACGGCGCTCAGGAATACAATAACGGAACGGCGCTCAGGAATACAACAACGGAACGGCGCTCAGGAATACAATAACGGAACGGCGCTCAGGAATACAACAACGGAACGGCGCTCAGGAATACAATAACGGAACGGCGCTCAGGAATACAACAACGGAACGGCGCTCAGGAATACAACAACGGAACGGCACTCGGGAATACAACAACGGAACGGCACTCGGGAATACAACAACGGAACGGCACTCGGGAATACAACAACGGAACGGCGCTCAGGCATACAACAACGGAACGGCGCTCGGGAATACAACAACGGAACGGCGCTCAGGAATACAACAACGGAACGGCGCCCGGGAATACAACAACGGAACGGCGCTCAGGAATACAACAACGGAACGGCGCTCGGGAATACAACAACGGAACGGCGCTCAGGAATACAACAACGGAACGGCGCTCAGGAATACAATGGAATGACGCTCGGGAATACAACAACGGAACGGCGCTCAGGAATACAATGGAATGACGCTCGGGAATACAACAACGGAACGGCGCTCAGGAATACAACAACGGAACGGCGCTCAGGAATACAATAACGGAACGGCGCTCAGGAATACAACAACGGAACGGCGCTCAGGAATACAACAACGGAACGGCACTCGGGAATACAACAACGGAACGGCACTCGGGAATACAACAACGGAACGGCACTCGGGAATACAACAACGGAACGGCGCTCAGGCATACAACAACGGAACGGCGCTCGGGAATACAACAACGGAACGGCGCTCAGGAATACAACAACGGAACGGCGCTCGGGAATACAACAACGGAACGGCGCTCAGGAATACAACAACGGAACGGCGCTCGGGAATACAACAACGGAACGGCGCTCAGGAATACAACAACGGAACGGCGCTCAGGAATACAATGGAATGACGCTCGGGAATACAACAACGGAACGGCGCTCAGGAATACAATGGAATGACGCTCGGGAATACAACAACGGAACGGCGCTCAGGAATACAACAGAACGGCGCTCAGGAATACAACGGAATGGCGCTTGGGAATACAATGGAACGGCGCTCGGGAATACAACGGAATGATGCTCGGGAATACAATGGAACGGCGCTCGGGAATACAACGGAACGGGGCTCAGGAATACAACAACAGAACGACACTCAGGAATACAACGGAATGGCGCTCGGGAATACATTGGAACGGCGCTCGAAAATACAATTACAGAATAACACTCAGGAGTACAGAACAACAACAATAATAATAATAATAATAATAATAATAATAATAATAATAATAATAATAATAATAATAATAATAATAATAGCAGCAACAACAACAATAATACAGGAGAATTTTCCCAGTTAACAACAGGATAAACAGTAAACATTAATCATTACTACTACTACTTCTACTATTACCACTACTGCAATGGAAAAAAAAATAAAAAATAAAAAATAGAAAAAAATAAATAAAATAAATAAATAAATAAATAAAAATAAAAAAAGGACCTGTCACATGTATGCTTGACAGATTCTTACACTTTCCCTTATTGACCAGCACCTCCTGATGTAATCCTTGACAAAATAACATGATAATGGTAACAACAACAACAACAACAACAACAGCACCAGCATAAAATAACAAATAATAATAATAATAATGAATAAACCAATATGATATCAATTACATGAACATTAAACACCATACTGCTTTTAGGGTTTAAATCTCTCTCTCTCTCTCTCTCTCTCTCTCTCTCTCTCTCTCTCTCATTCTGTGTGCATATTCAAAACTGTAGTAATATAGTAGTAGTAGTAGTAGTAGTAGTAGTAGTAGTAGTAGTAGTAGTAGTAGTAGTAGTGGTAGTAGTAGTAGTGGTAGTAGTAGTAGTAGCAGCAGTAGTAGAAACAGCAGCAGCAGCAGCAGCAACAGCAGCAGCAGCAGTAGTAATAGTAGTGGAGAGTGGCATAAGAGTAGATAGAGTAGAGGTAGAATGAATTTATAGTTAACAACTAATGTTTATATTATAGAATATTAGATATGGTTGGATGCCACAGTCATTAGCGGGAGCTGGGGCTAATGACCTCCAAGTAATGGAGCCCCTAATTGACACATCAATAAACATGGGGTGGAGGTATTATATTAGATTATGTAAAAAAAAGTAGTAATAGTAGTTAGTAGTAGTAGTAGTAGTAGTAGTAGTAGTAGTAGTAGTAGTAGCAGTAGTCGTAGTAGTAGTAGAAGTAGTAGTAGCAGTAGCAGTAGTAGTAGTAGTAGTAGTAGTATTGCTGTTAATAATTGTACTAGCAGTAGTAGTAGTATTGCTGTTAATAATTGTACTAGTAGTAGTAGTAGCAGTAGTAGTAGTAGTAGTAGTAGTAGTAGTAGTAGTAGTGTTGCTGTTAATAATTGTTGTAGTAGTAGTAGTAGTAGTAGAAGTAGAAGTAGAAGAAGAAAAAGTAGTAGTAGTAGTAGTAGTAGTAGTAGTAGTAGTAGTAGTAGTAGCAGCAGGAGCAGCAGCAGCAGCTGTAATAGTGGCTTCCTTTTCTCTCATTATTATTAAAGCAAACCAAAATAAAAAATAATTTGACTTTAACTGCAAAGAATTTTTTGATCACTTAAAATAGACGCCACCATTTTTCTGACGCAATCTCGACACCCGGTACAAACCAAAAATCGGACTGAAATAGATCCTCTCCGAGGTGAGAGTTCTCCCCGCAGTACAAAAAAGAAAAACGGGCTTGGGATGAGGGACAGCTTCTATCAAGTGGTCAAAAAAGACATCACACATTCAAATCTTGAATCTGTAATTGTTTTGTTTGAAAACAAGACTAATAAATCCTTGGCCACTGACTCCAGTTACCCTGCGTGGATGTGCGCCAAACCATCTCTAGCTGAGTGCCATGTACTTGGGCATCACCAGTTGGTTATTTGGCAAGAACTCCAGCAGGTGTAACACAATCAGGCAGTAATCAAGAATAATTAGACTTTATCTGTAATTGTTTTGTTTGAAAACAAGACAAATAAATCCTTGGCCACTGACTCCAGTTACCCTGTAACCCTGCGTGGATGTGCGCCAAACCATCTCTAGCTGAGTGCCATTTAGTTGGGCATCACCAGTTGGTTATTTGGCAAGAACTCCAGCAGGTGTAACACAATCAGACAGTAATCAAGAATAATTTGACTTTATCTAATTAACTTTAACTGCAAGGAATTTTTTGATCACTTAAAATAGACGCCACCATTTTTCTGACGCAATCTCGACACCCGGTACAAACGAAAAA
>NW_026973836.1:17500-35000 GCF_035594125.1 Scylla paramamosain | reverse complement strand
AGAGAGAGAACTGCCCTTCCTGGACCCTCCGATGATGGGTGTGATCAGTAGAAACACATCCCCTGAGAGCCAACTGGTGCCCATCCGGTGCAGCTTCAGGTATAACAGATGTGAACTAGCTAGGGAGGAGAGGGAAACACCATGGATTAGATGGCACAAGAAAAATATGCAGGAGCTTGGCAAAACTACACTACAAGAAATTAATTATATTTTTTTTATGTAGGAGGGACACTGGCCAAGGGCAACAAAAATCCTATAACAAAATAATGTCCAGTGAAATGGCAGTCCCATAAAAGGGTCAAAGCAGTGGTCAAAAATTGATGAATAAGTGTCTTGAAACCTCCCTCTTGAAGGAATTCAAGTCATAGGAAGGTGGAAATACAGAAGCAGGCAGGGAGTTCCAGAGTTTACCAGAGAAAGAAGAAGAAGAAGCAGATTGAAGGTGAAAGGTCAGATGTGTGAGGATCCAACTCAACTGGCAGAGATAATGATTCAAGAGTTTTCAATCAGTATTCACAAAAGAGGAAACATTTGTGTGGTAGAGTGAGATGAGTGAAGAAATGGCTCTGGGGGAAATCCAAGTGACTCAAGAGGATGTCCACAAACAGATGGAGGGACTAGACATTAGGAAGGCCCCTGGACCTGATGGAGTGTCAGGATGGATACTAAAAAAGTGCAATCAGCAGCTGACATGGGTAACATATATCATTGAGAGCTCTTTAATTGAAACTAGAGTCCCAATTGAATGGAAGAGAGTCATCATAGTGGCAATATACAAAAGTGGTAGTAAAGAGAAGCCCTTAAACTATAGACCTGTGTCTCTAACAAGTGTGGTGTGCAAAATGTGTGACTGGTGAAGGATAAATGGTTGCAGTACCTAGAAGGAAATGAAATAATGAAGCAACAATTTGGATTTACAAGAGGCAGATCGTGTTACAAACTAAGTGAGTTTTTATTCTAGTGCTCGTAGGAGAGACGTCACAAAGTATAGTTTCTCGTGTAGAAGTACCGATGTATGGAGTAGTCTGGATGAGATGATAAATGCATAAAGTCTACATGGATTTAAGGCTTAGTTAGATATTAAAAGATAAGGAGGACAGCATGAGCATAACTCTTTTCCCACAAAGCACAACTAAGTAGGTAAATACTTACTGAAGAACCTTGTAGTTTCTTGAGAGGTATAGGGCTGCCTCTTCCTCTGCTTCCTCTTCTTCTGTAATGATGGACTTCATTTCATTCATCTTCTCTTTCTCCTCCTCTTTTCTTCTTTTTTCTTCTCCTGAAAGATCAAATTAAATATAAGAGGAGGAGGAGGAGGAGGAGGAGGAGGAGGAGGAGGAGGAGGAGGCAGGACAAGTTATGGGTTCAACTTAATATTGTTAAGGAAATATTAAAATAACAAAATAAGGAAAACTGCAATATAAAAATAACAAAATGACTTAGTTGGTATAGTTATATATATATAAAAAAATAAAAAATAAATAAATAAATAAATAAATAAATAAATAAATAAATAAAAGGCCAAAATTTGAAATAAGACTTACGTTAAGGAAATATTAAAATAACAAAATAAGGAAAACTGCAACATCAAAAATCACAAAATGACTTAGTTGGTATAGTTATATATATAAAAATAAATAAATAAATAAATAAATAAATAAATAAATAAATAAAATAAATAAATAAATAAATAAAAGGCCAAAATTTGAAATATAAGACTTACGTAGTGAAGATGAAAAATAAATAAGTGAAAAAATACAAGGCTAAAACACCACGAAATCAGTTGGTTAGAGTAGTGAAGATGAACACAAGAAAATAAGGGGAAATCCAAATAAATACGCAGTCAGTTGATGTAGCGAAGATAAAAAAAAAAAAAAAAAATAGGAAAATAAGGGAAACTGCAAGGCCACAGTATGAAATAAGCAGTTAGTTGATGTAGGGAAGATGAAAATAAGAAAAAAATAAATAAATGCAAGGCCGAAACACGAAATAAGGAGTTAGTTGGCGTAGTGTCGATATAAAATAAATAAGCGAAACTGACACCAAAACTCCACGAAATAACGGCTGGCATGTAGTGAAGATGCATTAAACTGACACCAAAAACTCCACGAAATAACGGCTGGCATGTAGTGAAGATGCATTAAACTGACACCAAAAACTCCACGAAATAACGGCTGGCATGTAGTGAAGATGCATTAACTCAATACGGGAAGCTGCGAGGTACAAACACGTATATAGTGGAGATGTAATAAAATCATAGTGAAGGTAACGGCAAGATGGCCTACGTCTCTTCAAATTTAACGACTCGAGCATCATGACCAAGCTGCAAAAACTCACGAGGCCTACACGTGACACTGATGGTGACCTAACATGACCTGACCTGACCTCCAGACCTACACATGGCAGTGGTGGAGGCCTGACATAACCAAAAGCTTGTGGCCAGCACCGGAAAGGAACGGTCACCAGCCACGCGTCCACGCACACACACACACACACATCACCATAATATACTTACTTTTCCCCGTTTTTTCTTCATATCACGGATTCTTGTGTTCTCCTGGGATCACAAACTATTTATCTGCACTCTTCTCTTGTACTGCGACAACAAACAGAGCAGAACAAAGGAAGAGAAAGGCAGCAAGGGAAGCGCACCCCCACTCGCGGCTAATTCTTGGCGGTAACTGCGCGTGGGTTGGCGTCCCTAAGCGAACTCTCCCGCCAAATCTTGCTAACGGGGGCCTCACGTGCACATACAAGGACTCCCACAAATATATTCAAACTAAATATATGGTAATACGCATATATAACATACAGTAATATTGGTTCTCATACTATTATTATTATTATTATTATTACTGTTGTTATTTTGAATGACGTTAGTTTTTTGGTTACATAATATTTAGAAAAGAAAACATTTTATGATTCCTTTTAATTATTGGTGAAAATATATATAAAAAAAAAATACTTAATTTTTATAAGTATTGTTTTATTTGTTTTTCTTTATCAATATCATCATTATCATCCTCATTATAGGAGAAACAGACACACACACACCGTAAGCTCCCTACAAGACAGTCAACACAAAAATATGAGTGAAAAATGAAACTAGAGGAATATTAATCAACATTTTATTAAGGTAAGGTGAGTTTACACCCTGACAAGAGAGTTTGCACACTACAGCCTCTTAGACTATCACTGGAACCATGAAAACACCCTTGAAAACCCTAATAACTTCCACTACAGCATGTTAAATTTTAGAACCATAAAAACACCCTTGAAAACCGCAATAACTTCCACCACAGCCTCTTAAACTGTCACTGGAACCATGAAAACACCCTTGAAAACCCTAATAACTTCCACCACAGCCTCTTAAACTGTCACTGGAACCATGAAAAATAAAAGAACAAAAATAGATAATGATAGCCCAAAAGAAGGAACACGACAAAAAACCGCCCAAAACTAGCCCAAAAGAAGGAACACGTGACAAAAAACCGCCCAAAACTAGCCCAAAAACCACATAAATAGGCCAACATCAGCCCAACATCCTTCCTCCTTAACCTGGCTAATATAAACAGGCTGAGGGCGTGGCAGGGAGCTCAGTAGGCCTGCTGCATCACTAGCGGCAGCAGCATGGAGAGGCTGTCTACAATATAGCACACTTCTGCCCACATTACCCAGAATCCTGCAGAGAGAGAGAGAGAGAGAGACCCAAACAACACAGACAACACAACAAAATACACCCAAACACACCAACACACACCTCTACACCCCCAAACACCCCCAAAACATTGTCCCACACACCCAAACACACCTCTACACCCCCAAACACACCAAAAACACCCTTAAATATATCCATACACATCCAAACACCCCCAAAACACCCTCAAACACACCCAAACACATCCAAAACACACACAAAACACAGCCAAACATACCAAAACACCCAAAACACCCACAAACACATCCAAAACACCCCAAAACACACTAAAAACACACACAAAACACAGCTAAACATCCTAAAACACCGTAAAATACACCCAAAACACCCAAAAACACAGCCTCAGACTTCCAAACACACAAAACACACGCAAAAACACCCCAAAACACCCCCCAAACACACCAAAAACACACACAAAACACAGCAAAACACTCTAAAATACACCCAAAACACCCCAAAACACACCAAAAACACAGCTAAACGTACCAAAACACCCAAATCACCCAAAAATACACCCAAAACACCCAAAAACACCCCAAAACACATCCAAAACACCTCAAAACACACCAAAAACACACACAAAACACAGCCAAACATACCAAAACACCCAAAAATACACCCAAAACACCCTTAAAACACCCAAAAACACCCCCAAAACACCTCAAAACACACCAAAAAACACACAAAACACAGCTAAACACTCTCGAACAACACAAACAAACCTATTGGTCACAACAGGTCCGAACGCCCTTGGAACAGCCCCTGGTGACCTCCGAATGCCAAACAGGGTACCCTTGTGAGAGGCCGTGCTGTGACAGGAGGCGAGGGCAGTGAGGCAGGGCACCATCAAAGAGGAACCTAAGAGAGGGGAGGGGGGGTGGTAAGCAGGGGGCTGGCAGGGGTGTTATGAAGTGTAAGGGGATAGACACACAGACAGACAAACAGGTAAGATACACAGGGTTTACTGAGGGTGTAGGGGAGAAACTGAGGATGTAGGGGACAAACAGGGTAGTTTAATAAGATGCAGAGGTCAGATAGGGTGTATTTATGGTGTAAGGGTGGATAGCAGGGGTGTACTGAGGTGTAGGACAGAGAGAGAGAAAGAGAGAAAGAGAGAGTAAAAGGTATCTCTTCAACCTACATTTAGATTGGTGTATACAAGCCTTACTTAATATATGTAGAGGTTTGTGAGCATATACCAGTATCTCTTATGGGTTTGTGTGTGTGTACCAGCCTTACCAAGTGTCTGTGTGTTTCTGAGTGTACACCAGTGTTTGTGTACAAGTTTACATGTGTACACCAGTCTTAGTAAGTATTTCAGTGTGTTTTTAAGTGTATACCAGCATGAATTTTGTGTTTTTAAAAGTGTTTGAGTGTTTATTTAAATTATCTGTTATCCCAGCCCCTACAGACCCACCTATGGCATACAGCGTCAGTCCAGAGTACAGCCCCAGGTTGGTCTTGCTAGCCCCGATGAGGATGAAAGCAGGAGTCATCGTCATTAACCACTGTGGATGGTGAGGGTGGTAGTGGAGGCAGTGGTGGGTTTAATAATAGTGTTACTGATAAATCCTGTTGTTTTATATTGTAATTCTACACAGTAAAAATATAGATTTGAAAATATACTTTGTAAACCTCAGTAACTTCCACTACAGCCCATTAAACTAGAACCATGAAAACACCCTTGAAAACCCCAGTAACTTGCACTACAGCCTGTTAGACTAGAACCATGAAAACACCCTTGAAAACCCCAGTAACTTCCACTACACCCTGTTAAACTCGAACCATGAAAACACCCTTGAAAACCCCAGTAACTTCCATTACACCCTGTTAAACAAAAACCATGAAAACACCCTTGAGAACCCCAGTAACTTCCACTACACCCTGTTAAACAAAAACCATGAAAAACACCCTTGAAAACCCCAGTAACTTCCACTACACCCTGTTAAACTCGAACCATGAAAAACACCCTTGAAAACACACACACAGGCAACCCTTTCCCGGCCACACACACACACAAACCCTCTCCAACACACACACACACACACACACACACACACAAACCCCAGAACACCTAATTGGCAGTTGCTTTTTCAGTTCCAGTCTTAACACTTCGCATAAACCCTCTCTGTGTAATTGCCATGACCAGGCCCAGGAAGGAAAACTTGCGGTCCTGCGCCAACGAGTCGTAACTATGCTTGTGGTGGGTCGCGAAGATCAGCGTTAACTCCAGGCTGGAATACAGGAACAGGTAGAGGAAGTAAACTCGGCTAAGTTGTATTAATTTCATGCGTTCTACAGAGAGAGAGAAAGACAGATGTTTATGAATGAAGGGAGAGGAGGAGTAGGAGGAGGAACGGGAGGTAGTGTGTGTGTGTGTGTGTGTGTGTGTGTGTGTGTGTGTGTGTGTGTGTGTGTGTGTGTGTGTGTGTGTGTGTGTGTGTGTGTGTGTGTGTGTGTATGAATGAAGGGAGAGGAGGAGGAGGAGGAACGGGAGGTGGTGTGTGTGTGTGTGTGTGTGTGTGTGTGTGTGTGTGTGTGTGTGTGTGTGTGTGTGTGTGTGTGTGTGTGTGTGTGTTTCAGGAGTAAACATAAAGGAATATTTGCTAGTACACACACACACACACACACACACACACACACACACAATACTACAAACACGAACAAACACAGAATACTGAACATACAAACACACACACACACACCTTCTCTGCCCAGGCCCTTGACACAGCTGACGGAGAACAGAGCCCTAGGATTGATCACCTCCCAAGCCTCGGTCAAACTGGCACCAATGTCCCTCCTCCTTCTGCCCTGCGGTGGAAGAACAAGACACAAATCTGACTCACACACGACGAGACAACAGCGAACGTAAACAAACAGTGTTGCCAACTCAGGGAAAGGGAGTTTTACTGTACAAGGGATAAAATACAAGTGAATCACCATGGAAACACCCTTTGAAAACCCACAGTAACTTCCACTACAGCCTTGATAACACTACTTACCCTAGATCACCCCCAAACACCCCTATATAACCCTGAAACACCACCAAAACACCATTAAACACCCCAAAACAAACTATTTACCTCAAAACACTTGCAAAACACTCTCAAAACACCATTAAACACCCCAAAACACACTATTTACCTCAAAACACTTGCAAAACACTCCCAAAACAAAATTAAACACCCCAAATCACACTATTTACCTCAAAACACTTGCAAAACACTCTCAAAACACCATTAAACACCCCAAAACACACTATTTACCTCAAAACACTTGCAAAACACTCCCAAAACACCATTAAACACCCCAAAACACACTATTTACCTCAAAAACTTGCAAAACACTCCCAAAACACCATTAAACACCCAAAAACAGACAATTTACCTCAAAACACTCTCAAAACACCATTAAACACCCCAAAACACACTATTTACCTCAAAAACTTGCAAAACACTCCCAAAACACCATTAAACACCCAAAAACAGACAATTTAACTCAAAACACTTGCAAAAACACCCCCAAAACACCTCCAAAACCCCAATAATACCCAAAAAACAGACAAAAACAGACAAATATACCCAAAAAACAGACAATTTACCTCAAAACACTTGAAAAAACACCCCAAAACACCTCCAAAACACCCCAAAATATCTCAAAACATTCCTAAACACACAAACAGGAGTGTAATGAATTAATAAGTGAAAGAAAGCAAGAGAATGTAAACAAACAGATGATAATGAGAAGAAAAGTGATTTAAATGAGATTGTTAAGATGTTTTGATGGTTTATGGTAAGGAAAATGAGAGAAAGGGTTTGTAATGAATAGAAAGGGTTTGTAATGATGACAGAAAGGAAGGAATAAGAGGGAAAAGTAAAGAAATGAGGAAAGGAAAGAGAAAATGATGCTTTACTCACAATGCACCTTTCTTTAACAACATTCAGAGACACAAGGAAATACAAACAAATTACAAAATAAGCAAAGAAAGAAAAAATGAAAGGAAAAAAAAAATAAGCAAAAATTATACAAAAACAAAAAAAATATACATAATAAAAAAAAAAAAATGAGAGACACACACACACACACACACCTCAGGCAGCAATTCCTGGAAGAAGACAGCAAAGAATATTATGTTAGCCACAGTGAGAGTGCGTGCGTAGACAGCCGAGGCCGCGAACCACCCAGTACTTCCCCAGCGGGAGAACGCAGGCCCCACAGTGTGCCCGACGGTGAAGCCTATGCTGAATGTCACGCCAATCAGTGCCTGTGGGTTGAGGGGAGGTTAGGAGAGGGTAGGCTGGTTAGGTTAGGTTAGGACACACCGACAACACACCACAATATAAATAAGAAATAAAATAATGCATAAGAAAATAAAAAGTAAAAAAAAGTAAACTAACAATGTATTTTAAACTACCACAACACCTTTAAACACCCTCAAAATATTCCAAAACACACCAAAACACTCTCAAAATAACCCAACACACACCAAAACATCCCAAAATACCCCAAAACACTCCAAAAACACACCAAAACACCTTCAAAATACCCCAAAACACCCCAAAACACTACAAACACATCCCAAAACACTCCAAAAACACACCAAAATACTCCAAAAATACTCCTAAACATTTCAAAACACATCAAAACATTCCAAAAACATCCCAAAACACTTTAAAACACACCAAAAATCCCAAAACACCTCCACAACACCACAAAACACTTCAAAACACCCCTTAACCACCCCAAAACACATCAAAACACTTCACAACACACCAAAAACACCCCAAAACACTCCAAAAACACCCCAAAAACACCTGAAGACTCCCTCAGAACACTGAAATAGAATAAAACACAAAATAACAATAATAAAGAAAACAAGCTGCAATACTGAACAGCAGGAACACAAACAAACACACACACACACCCTGTAAACAAACAAACAAACAAAAAATAAATAAATAGATAATAGGATAAAAAAAATTGAAAAAAATAATAATAAAAACAAGCTAAAAATATATAAACCAATACAAAACACAACAAACCCACTCAATTACCAAACAAGACAGAATGGAACCTCGCAGCGAAACCGATGATATGTTGGTAATAAGTCACACAGGAGAGCTGAGAGGAATACAAGCCGCTGGTGTTGTGCTTGGAGTAACAGTCAAGGAGAGCAGGACACAGAGGCACCACCGCCATGAAGCCGACCAGGTCCAGGATCAGACTGCCGAATAACACCTTGCTTGTCCGTGCGTTCCTCTGTGGGTGTTAGGTTAGGTTAGGTTACGTTAGGTTAAGTGAGGTTAGGTTAGGTTAGGTTAAGTGAGGTTAGGTTAAGTGAGGTTAGGTTAGGTTAGGTTAAGTTACGTTAGGTTAGGTTAAGTGAGGTTAAGTGAGGTTAGGTTAAGTGAGGTTAGGTTAAGTGAGGTTAGGTTAGGTTAGGTTAAGTTACGTTAGGTTAGGTTAAGTGAGGTTAAGTGAGGTTAGGTTAAGTTATGTTAGGTTAAGTTAGGTTAGGTTAGGTTAAAAGAGGTTAGGTTAAGTTAGGTTAGGTTAGGTTAAGTTAAGTTAGGTTAAGTTAAGTTAGGTTAAGTTATGTTAGGTTAAAAGAGGTTAGGCTACGTTATTTTAGGTTAAGTTAGCTTATGTTAGGTTAGGTTAGGTTAAGTGAGGTCTTTTTTATCTTTTATTTTTTCTCAGTATTTTTTTCTTATTGTACTTAGTTCCCTTTGACCAGTGTCCCTCCTATATATACAAAAAATAAAACAAAATAAATAAATAAATAAATAAAGTAAAACAAGAACATTTTTACGACTTTAAATCATTTTCCCGACACACTTGTGCATGGAGGCAGTGTTGCACGAGTGTTGAGTGACAAATATTGCATCTCAGCTTAGCAACACACACCAACACAACACCCTGCTCACCTTCTCCTTGATGTCCGCACCCTGTACTGCCCCTCTGTCCCTGCCGTCCGCCTCGCCACCACTGCTGCCGCCACCGCCATCGCTGCCGCCAACTGCTTGCCGGATTGGAGGGTTGCCGTTGCTCTGAAAGTTACGTTAGGTTTGGTTAAGTGGGGCCGTGGGAAGAGGATGTAGGTTAGGTTAGGTTTGGCTATGCTTCGTTAAGTTAGACGAGATTAGGTTATGTTAGGCTAGGTTAGGTTAGGTTAGGTTAGGTTAGGCTAGGTTAGGTTAGGGTAGGCTTCTTTAGGTTAGGTTAGGCTTGGCTAGGTTAGGCTTGCTTAGATAAGGTTTGGCTAGGTTAGAATTGCTTAGGTTAGGTTAGGTAGGGTTAGGTTAGGCTAGCTTGGGATTATGACACGAGATAGCCAGTCTTGGGGAGGAGGAAGCACCAGACAGAAGTTCGGGTAGGCTTCTTTGGGTTAGGTTAGGTTTGGTTAGGGGCAGCTGAGGAGTGTGAGGCTCCACCACATCAGGTTAAATTTCAGGTAATATTTGAGTCATTTTCTCACTCACCACCAAAATTTTCCCACTGTAAAAACTTTAATATTTTTTTTCTGAAGGCTACAACGAAAGACAAGGCAACACACACACACACACACACACACACACACACACACACACACACACACACACACACACACACTGCATAAGCATCTGTACAACGAAAGACAAGGCAACACACACACACACACACACACACACACACACACACACACACACACACACACACACACACACTGCATAAGCATCTGTACAACGAAAGACAAGGCAACACACACACACACACACACACACACACACACACTGCATAAGCATCTGTACAACGAAAGACAAGGCAACACACACACACACACACACACACACACACACACACACACACACACACACTGCATAAGCATCTGTACAACGAAAGACAAGGCAACACACACACACACACACACACACACCAGAAACACCTAGAAACACATTTTTCCTCCCCAAAAACACCCATAAACAATTTTCCTCCCCAAAAACATCTAGCAACACAATTTTCCTCCCCAAAAACACCCAGAAACAATTTTACTCTCCTAAAACACCTAGAAAGACAATTTTCCTCCCCTAAAACAACCCAGAAACACAATTTTCCTCCCCAAAAACACCCAGAAACACAATTTTCCTTCCCAAAAACATCTAGGAACACAATTTTCCTCCCAAAAACACCTAGAAGCACAATCTTCCTCCCCAAAAACACCTAGAAATGCAATTTTCCTCCCCAAAAACACCCAGAAACACAATTTTACTCCCCAAAAACACCTAGAAGCACAATTTTCCTCCCCAAAGAACACCTTCAAACACAATTTTCCTCCCCAAAAACACCTAGAAGCACAATTTTCCTCCCCAAAAACACCTAGCAACACAAATTTTCCTCCCCAAAAACACCTAGCAACACAAATTTTCCTGCCCAATAACACCTAGCAGCACTATTTTTCTCCTTTTAATACTCAAAAAACACAAATTCGGCCCAGAACAGCTATTTCTATTAACAGTACTCAAAGAAAACACTGATTACCGGTCAGAAATACCTCAAAAACATTAATTTCTACGCAAAAAACACTGAAAAAACACGTGATTTCCTTTCAAAACACCCAAAAAAACATACATTTCTACCCAAACACACTGAAAAACATGCGATTTTCTTTTAACACATCAAAAAACACACATTTCTAGCCAAAAACACTTAAATAATACTTAATTTCCTTTCAAAACACCCCAGAAGAGACACACACCTACCCAAGGACAGCGAAAAAACAACAATTTCTACCCAAACAAACTTGAAAAACACCAAAATCTAAAAAAAAAACACAAAAAAATAAAAAAATATAAAAAAAACATCCCCTGCCTTTTTAAAACGCCACAGAAACGAAGAATTCACTCCTCTTTCTATTCTTCTCTATGCATGAAAACAGCTGGAAAATATAGGAAATATCACTAAATACTGATGGAAGGGCACTGGGAGGTGGGAAGGTCCAGGGTCTCGGTCCCCGGATGAAGGCGGCTGATGACGTCACGTCCGCCATATTTACGTTACGCAAATGATTTTGAAAATGACCCCTCGCAAAAATGGAGCTAGGCCGGAATGCTTTACATATTATGAAAGGGCATAATTTTAAATTAATTCTGGAGATATAAAAATATTCCAAGCTTCAGTAATAATAAAGCTATATTTAAATAACTATATGAAAAAGTGTTCGAACAAACACGATAAAAAAAAACACTCCAAAGTCCACAAATCTCATTTCTCACGAACACAATACACTTTAAAAAATCGAAACTATTTTTACAAACAATCAGAAGTTAACCGGAAGCTGAAATAAATAAATAAATAATTTATAAATGTCGACTTTTTGAGTTTTCAACGGGTCTAAAACCCCTCTAAAAGTCCACGTATTTCACTCAAAAGCATCATAACATATTTAAAAGACAATAAACGATTTTTTGAGCCCATAAAATCTTGCCTAGCGGCTGAAATAAAAAATCATGTTTGGCGGTATGAAAAATTTAACGGCAAACAGCAACAATTATTTACGCTGAAACAACCTCATAATCGACATGTTTCCCTTAACACTCGCACGCAAAACACTCAAAACACCACCAAATATTTTTACAAACCATAAAATCTTAGTTAAAAAGCCTAAATATATAAGTTAAGAAAATAGAAAGAATATTGGAACCGAGGGTAGACTCTGGCAATCCATCATGGCGGCCGCGGGAGGGCTGGGAGGGGGCTCAGATGAAAACAAGGTTGGATAACTCTCTTTCCTTATTATTTGTGGTTGTTATGAAGGTTATTTCTCTGTTTTCTGGATTAATTTCAGCTGTGTGTATGCGTGTGTGTGTATATATGTGTGTGTGTGTGTGTGTGTGTATATCTATGTGTGTGTGTGTGTGTGTGTGTGTGTGTGTGTGTCCGCCTCTATTCCATGATAAATAGCATTATATTCTCTCTTCTCTTCTCCCCTTTTGCTATTAAGTATCAAGTATTTTCCAGGTATTTCCAGTGTTTTCCAGGTAGTGTCGTAGGTTGAAGCCAGACCTCTGCTACCTGTCACTACTAAACTCACCTTAATTGACCTCCTGTGCCTCTGTGGTCCCGTTCCCTGGTGTTTAAATGAAAAGAGGACACACAGACACAACCGCACTGCACGGTGTTTCCCAGGTACACTGAGGAAGACAATAAAAAATAAATAAATCTGCTGTCTCTCAATATTTATCGTAATTTACAGTGTTTTGTTGTGTGAGGAGCAGACTACTGGGGTGATTTGTGCACAGGTAAGTGGCAGTAGGTGGATGAGTGTGTGTAACGAGTGTATTAATGTGTGTGAGGGAAATAAAGGGGTGTGAGGTATGACGGGCCAGCCTGCCGCAGCTCACCCCTGGCCTGTTAAACCTTCCGTCAGACTTAAACTAGGCAGTGGCGGTTAGGTCTGACCAGCGGACATGAAAGCATAGTCATGTGGCTCCATTCACTGCCACGGGTGACTTATGGTGACGAGAAATAAAGTAAATATTGGCTAATATATACGGACGTCCGGATCATGTCTGCTTATATTTTTAAAAAAGTTGAATTTTGGCGGGTTTTCATTTCACGGAAGAGTTCATTTGTTAATATTTCGTCATGCGGGTTACGTTGAAACTAAATATTACGAGTATGACTAAATAAAAAGCCGAAATAATGTAAAAAAAAAAAATAATAATAATAATGAAGGTACCGTGGATTGGCAACACTTACAATGTAAACAAACAGCTGATCACGGGTCCGGAGCGAGGCAAGGAGATAAAAATAATAATAAACGAAGGAAATAGAGCAAATACTCGTAGAAGGACGACAGCAGGCAGAGAGGGGCAGGAGAAGTAGCAGAATCAGGGAAAGGCGTATTGGTGCCAGTAAATAAGGTGAGAGCTGTAATAAGGCTGGTAAATAAGACTTAATAGATAATTGTGAGAAAATATTTGTTTTGTATATTAGGTAAGTGTGTGTGCGTGTATATATGTGTGTGTGTGTGTGAGAGAGAGGTTGGCATTCAGTCAGTCAGTCAGTCAGGCACTAAACCAAGCTGAAATAGTCAATTAATTAGCCAGTCAATCAGGCAGGCGGTCATTTAGATATTCAAAACATCTAACCACAAAAAAACTAAAAAAACACTGGTAAATTTATAGTTTAAGCCAATGTTTCCAATCTGTACCCACGGCCCACGGCGTTATTATTATTAATTTCCGACAAGTAGTGTAATCGTTAGAAATGATGTGAATAGTGAGAAGAACAAAATGAGGTAGGTTATTACCACGTAGTGTGTAATGGCTTAAACTATAATAAAACCTAAATTTTTATAGGCCTGGCATTTCAGTGAGATTTCTGTTTTTATTGGATTTTTGTTGCCCTTGGCTCGTGTCACTCCTTCAGAAAAAGGAGAAAAGGTATTTGTCTCTCCTCTTGCACTTTTCCCTCTTCAGGTGTCTCATATTTGGGAAGAATTGTGACATACTGGATACGTTTATCTTCAACACACACACACACACAGATAAGATACTTTTAAATGTATAAATCTTACCTCACCTTTTATGAACACAGTTAAGTTCCTTTGAAATAATTAGTGGGTGTTTGTCAGTGTTGATGAAGAGTTATGCCATGACCTGCTCTCTTAAGCATTACCAGTGACCTGTTTGGTTATGAGTCATGTTAGCAGATGAACCTGGCCTGACCTAACTAACCTACCACTGCAGGGACAAGCAACACCAAATGTTAGCCTCACTTTGATTAATACTTCATATCACCTATAGTAATGGACACACACACACACACACACACACACACAAATTCATTAAAGTATCATGTCTTGCTTCTTTATCTCCTTTCTCCTTTTTTAAAATTAATTAATTAATTAATTTATGTATCTATCTAGTTATTTATCTATTTATTCATATACTACTACTACTACTACTACTACTACTACTACTACTACTACTACTATTTGTAGTAGGAGAGGTAAGGCTCTACTGTAGTCAGAGGAAACCTTGTAGCAAATTGTTATCCATTGTATACTGACAAAGAACTTCTCTCCTTAACAGGTGGACTTGGAATCTCTCAGGGGAAACTACATGTAGTAATTGAATTAAAATGGCTAGAACCAGAGGATGGGGTTGTGCGTCCCCGGGAGTTCAGAGGGTGCCGGCGCTTCAACTGATGGTGTGGACCCATGAGACAGAGGCTCCACCAGGTGTGTGTGTGTGTGTGTGTGTGTGTGTGTGTGTGTGTGTGTGTGTGTGTGTGTGTGTGTGTGTGTGTGTGTGTGTCTCTCTCTCTCTCTCTCTCTCTCTCTCTCTCTCTCTCTCTCTCTCTCTCTCTCTCTCTCTCTCTCTCTCTCATACACACACACACACACACACACTTTTATATAAAATTTGAGCATTTGATAAACAATCAATCAGTCAATCACACACACACACACACACACACACACACACACACACACACACACACACAAATATTTTGAAAAATTAACGAAAATACAACAAATTATTATTGTTATTATTGTTATTTTTTGGGTAAACTTTAAATATTGGGTAAACGGTACCTCAACACGTCTGTGGTGCAAAATCCGGGCAGAGTAGAGCGATGCGACTTCCCCCCTGTAGTGTGGGAAAGTGTGAGGGAGTGTGAGAGAGACAGAGAGAGAGAGAGAGAGAGTGTGTTGTTAATCTGTCACTAGAACTTGAAAAACTCTTGAAAACCCTTACAGCTTCAGCTTTTGGGATGTGGAGATCTGGTTAATCTATCACTAGAACCTTAAAAAACACACTTGAAAACCCTTACAACTTCGACTAGAGCCTTTGGAAAGTAGAAATGTTAATCTGTCACTAGAACCTTGAAAACACTCTTGAAAAACCTTGCAACTTCAACTAGTGTCTTTGGAATGTAGAAATGTGGTCAATCTGTCACTAGAACCTTAAAAACACTGCAAGAAAACCCTTATAACATCAAGTAGAGCCTTTTAAAAGAGTGTTTCTCCTGTTAATAATGTAGTAATTTTGTTAATCTGTCTCTAGAACCTTAAAAACAACCTTGAAAATCCTTAAAAGAGTGTTTCTCCTGTTAGTAATGCAAAAATGTTGTTAATGTGTCGCTAGAACCATAAAAACACCCTTTGAAACCACAGTAACTTCTATTGCAGCCTTTTAAATACAGGTAGCAGGGTTCTCAGGGGTGTTTCTCCAGTTAGTAATGCAGAAATATTGTTAATCTGTTACTAGAACTATAAAAACAGCCTTGAAATGCCTTACAACTTCAACTAGAGCCTTTTAAGAATAGTTTGTGTAATTTTTGTGGTGTTTTTGGGTGTTTTTGAGGTATTTTTGTGGTATTTTTGGATGTTTTTTGGGTGTGTTAGGGTGTTTTGGTGTGTATAATTTTGTTTTTTGGGTTTTTAGGGATATTTAAGGTGGGTTTGATAAGTTTTAGGGCATTTTCGGAGTGTTTTGGTGGGTGAAAATGTGTTTTTGGTGTGTGTCAGAGGTATTTTGGATGTTGGGGTGTTTTGGGTGTGTAGAGGTGTGTCAAGTTAGGATGTGATTGAAGTGTTTTGGGGGGTGTTGGGGTGTTCTTTGGCGTCTTTGGTGTGTGTCGGGTGTTTTGATGTGTTAGGGGTGTTTAAGGGTGTTTTCTTGGGTGTTTTTGGTGTGTGTCAGGCTGTGTCAGGGGTGAAATGTTTTGGTGTGTTTTTTTGGTTATTTAAGGATGTCTTTTTGGGTGTTTGATAACCTTTAATGTGTCTCCCTGCTTCTGTCTGTCCCTAATCTGCCCTAACTCCTACAGGGTAACAGGGACGTGAGGGGTCTCCAGCAGCATGCCTGAAGATACTTGTGTGTGGACGAGGGACACACACTCAAGAACCACAAGTGAGTGTGGGGAAAGATAGAGAGAGAGAGAGAGAGAGAGAGAGAGAGAGAGAGAGAGAGAGAGAGAGAGAGAGAGAGAGCACTCTTGAAAATCATTACACTTTCAACTAGAGCGTTTGGAATGTAGAAATGTTGTTAATCTTTCACTAGAATATTGAAAACACTCTTGAAAAACATTGCAACTTCAAGTAGAGCCTTTGGAATGTAGAAATGTGATTAATCTGTCACTAGAACCATAAAACACCCTTGAAAACCCTAACAACTTCAACTAGAGCCTTTTAAAAGAGTGTTCCTCCTGTTAATAATGCAGTAATCTTGTTAATCTGTCACTAGAATCTTAAAAACACCCTTTTGAAACCACAGTAACTTCAACTGCAGCTTTTTAAAACACAGGTAGCAGAACTCTCAAGTTTCTTCCATTAGAAATGCAGAAATCACTCTAATGTGCCACAAAAACCATAAAAACACCCTTAAAAACCCTTGTCACTTCATCTAGAGCCTTTTAAAAGACTTTCTTCAGTTAGCAATGCAGAAATCTCACTAATCTGTCACTAGAACCACAAAAACAACCTTGAAAACCTAATTCATCTCCCTCCCCCCTTACAGGTCCCTGAACACCTTTCCCCCCATGAACTGGCTGCTGTTTACTGGGACACCCTTGCAGAACAGCCTGGCGGAGCTCTGGGCCCTTCTGAACTTCCTAATGCTGGATAATTTTGAGTCCTTGTCCAATGTGAGTGAGATGCAGGAGGGAAGTGAGGAGAGGACTCTGAGGCAGGAATGGGAGGGCCAGGCCATCTCCACTCTAATGAAGATAAGAGAGAGGGAATGTGGGTGTGTTTGGGAGTGTTTTGGTGGCTTTGGGTAGGTTTGGGTGTGT
>NW_026973836.1:2500-5000 GCF_035594125.1 Scylla paramamosain | reverse complement strand
ATTCCCGCGCTCTTTTACTCCAACAAGAGCCCAAAACCCGCGGACTCCACCCTCCAAAGAGCCCAATATTTTGTGAATAATATGCATAATAATATTATGCATGAATAACATGCATAATAATAGCAAGCCACCTTGTGTCAGACAGCTGCTGCAACAACATCTTGAGGGGCTGTTCTCCCACATTGATGGTAGCGTACACCTCTGCATATTTTTCTGCTGTCGGAGAGAGCTATTCGAAAAATACTTATATGTCTGCGATACCATGAACTCAAGGTTTCATGGCATACGACATGCATAATTGTAACGAGTGGCAAATGCACTTGATGTGTGTAACCTCCGGATTTATTTCACGTAATCGTGAGGTTACGGAGTTGTTGTGCTCCGGACATTGTGTTACAGCCATCACTTGCCAAACCAATACACTTTTTTATGTCTAGATTTACTTTTTTTTCAGGAACTCAAGCAAAGATGCTGTAACAGCCTCAGCAGTGCTTCTATCGAGTTCAACAAGTCCCAAGAATGATGTTATGATTCTTTTCTGTTCGTAACTTGGGTACCGAACAACAACAACAACAACAATACACAGCTTTTTCTTCCTATTATTGTCAGTACTTTCGTGTATTATCAATGAATATTCACTTTTGCCAATGTCACAACACAGTTCCTTCAGCATACACGGTGCTAACACTTTGTTGTCTTGAGCCCGTCCTCTTGTTCCCACTCTTTACAGTATTTTTTGCTGTATTTCGACCACTTGCTCATGTTCACGTGCATACGTACACACGTATGCACGTGGCCTGCATCCAGTATACTTGTATCTCCTCCAGGCAGGCTGAGGCAGCTACGAGGCTGAGAATAAATAAAGTGGCTGTGTTTCAGTGTGTGTGCTGTGAGGTGAATGTGGAAATTATGGGTGCGGCATGCAGGTGTTCAGGATGGATGCCCTACAGTCTTAATGAGGTCATGCGGCCCTAGTAGTAATCCCCTTAGGGAGAGGGGAGACTTGTTCACACCACCCTTCTACTGGCTGACCTGGCGCCACTCCTTATCATACGAGTGAGTCTACTCCCTCATTTGGTATGTCGGGAAGGCAAGAGTATATTATATATTTTCAAATATAAGTAGCCCAGAAAATAGCCCAACTGCGGTAAAAAGAGCCCAAAAAGCGCCAAACCGCGGAAACCATGTTTTTCACGCCCAATACCAGGAAAAAGAGCCCAATTGGGCGAGAAAACCACGGACCTGGCAACTCTGGTCGGTCGGGACCCATGTGTGTGTGTGTGTGTGTGTGTGTGTGTGTGTGTGTGTGTGTGTGTGTGTTTCTCTGTCATTCATAACACGAGTACTACTACTACTACTACTACTACTACTACTACTACTACTACTACTACTACTACTACTACTACTACTACTACTACTACTACTACTAAGATGAAATGAAAATTTTAAATCTTTACTAATAAACTCATTTTCTCTCTCTCTCTCTCTCTCTCTCTCTCTCTCTCTCTCTCTCTCTCTCTCTCTCTCTCTCTCTCTCTCTCTCTCTCTCTCTCTCTCTCTCTCTCTCTCGGTATTGTCAGAAAGGTGAGAGTAAGTGGTAATATTTTTTACATACAAATTTAACTTTACAAGAGAGAGAGAGAGAGAGAGAGAGAGAGAGAGAGAGAGAGAGAGAGAGAGGGGGACCCTACTCTTGCTCCAGTTTAGCAGAAGAAGCAGGGAGAGGAAGAGGGAGAGAGGGAGAGGGAGAGGGAGAGGGAGGACTACCCTTGCTTAAAATTCAGGAGGAGGAAGAGGAGGGGGAGGAGGAAGAAGAGGAGGAGGAGGAGTAGAGAAAAAGGAGATAGTAACTGTAGGAAGAATGCAGGAAATGGAGGAGGAGGAGGAGGAGGAGGAGAAAATGCGTAGAAAACAAGAAAACTAGAATAAGCAGATGGAATAAAGAGGAAGAAGAAGAAGAAAAGGAGGAAGAAGAAGAGAAGGAGGAAGAGGAGGAAGAAAAGGAGGAGGAGGAGGAAGAAGAAGAAAAATAATCACATTAAGCTGGAGAGGAAAGCAAGAATAAGCAGGAAGGAGGAGGAGGAGGAGGAGGAAGAAGAGGAGGAGGAGAAGGAGGAGGAGGAGGAGGAAGGCTAAGCAGGAGATACCCTCCCTTGCTCTAGTTCAGCAGGAGGCGTGGCCAGAGGGAGGAGGAGGAGGAGGAACAGCTTTTTTGGGAGTTGTTAAAGATCGCGTACCTTGAGGCTCCTCCTCCTCCACGTTCTCCTCCTCCTCCTCCTCCTCCTCCTCCTCCTCCTCCTCCTCCTATAAGATACGTAGCAATGACTTTGTTTGTTCGTTTGTTTGTATGTTTGTTTACTTGAATTTACACCTCTCTCTCTCTCTCTCTCTCTCTCTCTCTCTCTCTCTCTCTCTCTCTCTCTCTCTCTCTCTCTCTCTCTCTCTCTCTCTCTCTCTCTCTCTCTCTGATTTGCATACGTGGGGCAGGCGCCTATACAAA
>NW_026973835.1:95000-99948 GCF_035594125.1 Scylla paramamosain | reverse complement strand
GCCACGGATGCGACGAGCCAGTTGGATGTCCTTTGGCATGATAGTCACGCGCTTGGCATGGATGGCGCACAGGTTGGTATCCTCAAACAGACCCACGAGGTAAGTTTCGGAAGTTTCCTGGAGAGCCATGACAGCAGAGGACTGGAAGCTGAGGTCAGTCTTGAAATCCTGAGCAATTTCACGCACCAGTGCCATGTAAAGGCAGTTTCCTGATAAGCAGCTCCTCAGTGCTCTTCTGATAACGGCGGATCTCACGGAGAGCAACGGTTCCAGGCCTGTAACGGTGGGGTTTCTTGACACCTCCAGTGGCTGGAGCAGACTTGCGGAGCTGCCTTTGTAGCAAGCTGCTTGGTGGGCAGCTTGCCACCAGTGGACTTGCGGAGCCGTTTGCTTGGTACGTGCCATAGTTGTGGTAACAACAACTCACAACGAACACTCAAGCTGAGTCTGCCTGCGCTTAACATAACATAACAAAGAGAGAAAAAGATGGGGAGGGGGAAGTGGGGAGGGTGGGAAGAATAGGGGGGTGATAAGAAGGGAATTGTAGTAGGAGAAATAGTCACTGTAGGCTCAAATCAGGTGGTACTTCAATGAGGAAGGACATCTTTTTTTTTTTTTTTTTTTTTTTTTTTTTTTTTTAATGGCGTATTATATTCATGCTAAGTATGGCAGTGGGGACAAGGTCTTTATCGGGGAAAAGCAAGGAGAGTCCGCCACCAACCGAGCAGAGCCAAGCCCAAACACAGCCACAGCCACGAACGCCGCCCACGCACCCAAAACCCCGGGCCAAACCACGCACAAGTTAGGGGCCAGACTATCCAGAGCCTGCACCATCAGGATGTGAAAGAGGAGTGAAGGACAGTCAGAGTAGAAAGGTTTTTTTTTTTTTTTTTGCTTTTTATTGGCTCCAAAGAAGGACAGAGGAAGAAGTACATCCGTATAGCGGAGGGACCTACAGTTTTACGTGGGTTCCTAACCACGCACAGTAGTAGAGCTGATTTGGTGATGGGAGGGATATTTAATGTATGATGTAATGTGGTGGGTGAAAAAGCGGCATCGGTCCCTTCTGCCTCTGGTCATGTGACTCTTCCCTGCAAAAAGGCCAACCTGCTAAAGAAAAGAGAAGTATAAAAAATGTTGTGGTGTTATGTGCATGGGGAGGGTGAGGATGCTTTGTGATAATGATTGACATGAGGTAGTAGGATGTGCAACATAGAGGCCCAGTGCCAGGCTCCTCACCGCAACGAGGGGTCAAATCTAATACCATCTGCTTGCACGCGGTAAGTCGCTGGTGGCGGGGGTGAATGGGGATTCCTGCATGGATGCTTCCAGGGCCCCGCCCCACCATCTCTTGATCCTGCCTTCCTGCCCAGCCCCTGCCGCACCCAACTGCACCTCTGTGTGGGGGGTGAGGAGGCTTCCACTGAATGGTGTGGTTATTGTCCCCATCATCGAGAAAGTACAGGCCGCTCCTTAACTACCTCGGGTAGTTAAGGAGCAGCCAGTACTGCATGATGGGGATTTGCAACCACACCATTCAGTGGCCCGCGCTTCCCACAAAATCCCTTTATATATGAATCGGGTGGGCCCGACGACTCCAACCCTGCCTTGTGATTGGTCAGAAACGTCCAGTGAGGCTCATCGCCCACGCAGTCACCGCATGAAAGATGTGATCATTATTGTTAGTCTAATTCATTTTGTTCTTATTCTTATTCTTATTCTTATTCTTTCTTCCCTCATTCATAACAAATCTTGGAAAATATACAGCAGAACTGACATGTCATTTAAAATTCTAAGACAATTAGCAAGAAAGTTGTGATATTCTTATTTTTTTCATTCTTTTTATTCTATTTTTTTCTTATTCTTGTCATAATTAATATTGTTATCTTTATTATTTTCATTTTTTTTTTATTATTCTTCCTTATCTTATTCTTATTTATCCTACTTTTAGAGAGATGAGGCTTGTGCGGTCACCCATCCAAGTTCTGCCCGGACCCCCTGCTTAACCTTGCTGATCCCGCCGTCAGCTGATTGGTCAAGAGCGGAGAACAAGGTGTTGGGAGGGCTTATTTCTCTTATTCTTATTCTTTCCTGTATTGTTGTTGCATTGTTGTGCTGAAAATGTTGGAAAATATGCACTAAAATTAACCCTTCATTCATAATTCTACGACAATTAGCAAGAGAGATATATTATTACTTTTTTCCCTTATTTTTGTTCTTTTTATTCTTAATCTTCTTTTTTTTATTATAGTTGTTATTGTTATTTTATTATTTTCGTTTTTCGTTCATTCTCCTCATTCTTATTGCTATTTTTTTCTATTCTCAGAGAGATGAGGCTTTTGTGGTCACCCATCCAAGTTCTTCCCGGACCCCCTGCTTAACTGCGCTGATCCCGCCGTTAGCTAATTGGCCAAGACCGGAGAACTAGGTGTTGGGAGGCCTTCTTTCTATTATTCTTATTCTTTCTTCCCCCATTCATATCGTTGTATTGGAAATGTTGGAAAATATACAAAAGAATTCACCCTTCTATGACAATTAGGAAGAAAGACATGGGATGCTTTCTTTCTTTTTTTTTATATTCCTTTATTGTAATTTTTCTTATTCTTGTTATAATAATTCTTACTGTTATCTTTATTACTTAAAATTTTCGTTCATTCTCCCTATTCTTATTCTTATTTTTTTTATTTATTTATTTTTTTTCAGACAGATGAGGCTTGTGTAGTCACCCATCCAAGTATTGCCCGAAACCCCTGCGTAATCTCGACGATTTCATTTGACAATACCTATTTACTTATTTATTTATTATTATATTTATTAAAAAAAAAAAAGAAGAAAAGAAGATGAAGAATAAGGTATGTAATCGAAATACTCTCTCTATACTGTAGCAATAGTTTAGCTGGATGTACTTGTATTGTGTCAAAAATACTTGCAATATCTGCAATTGTAACCTGCAGTGTCGGCATAATGCATAATTAAGCAATGAAAAGAAAAATTAATAAAAGAATAAATGAAAAAAAGAAAGAAAAAAAGATACAATTAACAATTAAATATATTAGCTACCCCTCTACGTTTCTTTATCACTGCAGAAAAATGGAAACATTTTAACGTAGACTTGTCAAAATTCAACTGAAATTAAGGGTTAAATAAGGATTGTCACCCCTTCCCCAGAGGATATTCATTGTCTTTTAATATATATATATATATATATATATATATATATATATATATATATATATATATATATATATATATATATATATATATATATATATATATATATATATATATATATATATATATATATATATATTCTTTTTATTTAAAGTCTTATTTAGAGAGAGAGAGAGAGAGAGAGAGAGGTAACGTCCTTGAGGATAGCAGCTCGTCTACGCTCCGCTCAGTGATCAGCGTTAGAATGTAATTCCTCATTTCTTTAAAAAAAAAAAAAAAAAAAAAAAAAAACAGAAACTTTATTTAGGGGGCTTGCTGGAAACAAACTACAATGGAGGAAAGAACAATATGTCTGCTATATGACCCACCCAGTTAAATTTTCAAGAAGCAAACGCAAGTTGGAAAATACGAGGAAGATAAATTTTCATTTATATACGTTTTATGGTAATTTCTGCCACGCCTTCCTCTATTCATCAAACGTCACTGACACTTATTCCCTTTATTTTTTACTTTACAGAATCTTTTGTAGGGCAAGACTCTAGAGGATATGTGCTTTCATAAATTCTATAATGCTTTGCTTATCATAGAGACATAAAAAAAAAAAAATAATAATAATAAAAATAAATAAATTAATTAATTTAAAAAATCAAAATAAATAGATATATAAATTAATTAATCAATCAAATAAATTTCTATGCTTCACCTTTATAGCATTCGTATGAATGTCAAAACAAAACAAAAAATATAAATATAAATAATAATATGAAAAAAAAAAATTACTAAATATATGAAAAATAGCATTACTACTACTACTACTACTACTACTACTACTGCTACTACTACTACTATTTTTTTTTTTTTTTTTTATGTAGGAAGGACACTGGCCAAGGGCAACAAAAATGTAATAAAAAAAATGCCCACTGAAATGCCAGTCCCATACAGGGGTCAAAGCAGTGGTCAAAAAATGATGAATAAGTGTCTTGAAACCTCCCTCTTGAAGGAATTCAAGTCATAGGAAGGTGGAAATACGGAAGCAGGCAGGGAGTTCCAGAGTTTACCAGAGAAAGGGATGAATGATTGAGAATACTAGTTAACTCTTGCGTTAGAGAAGTGGACAGAATAGAGGTGAGAGAAAGAAGAAAGTCTTGTGCAGCGAGGCCACGGAAGGAGGGGAGGCATGCAGTTAGCAAGATCAGAAGAGCAGTTAGCATGAAAATAGCGGTAGAAGACAGCTAGATATGCAACATTGCGGCGGTGAGAGAGAAGCTGAAGACAGTCAGTTAGAGGAGAGGAGTTGATGAGACGAAAAGCTTTTGATTCCACCCTGTCTAGAAAAGCAGTATGAGTGGAACCCCCCTCAGACATGTGAAGCATACTCCATACATGGACGGATAAGGCCCTTGTACAGAGTTAGCAGCTGGGGGGGTGAGAAAAACTGGCGGAGACGTCTCAGAACACCTAACTTCATAAAAGCTGTTTTAGCTAGAGATGAGATGTGAAGTTTCCAGTTCAGATTATAAGTAAAGGACAGACCGAGGATGTTCAATGTAGAAGAGGGGGACAGTTGAGTGTCATTGAAGAAGAGGGGATAGTTGTCTGGAAGGTTGTGTCGAGTTGATAGATGGAGGAATTGATTTTTTGAGGCATTGAACAATATCAAGTTTGTTCTGCCCCAATGAGAAATTTTAGAAAGATCAGAAGTCAGGCGTTCTGTGGCTTCCCTGCGTGATATGTTTACCTCCTGAAGGGTTGGACGTCTATGAAAAGACGTGGAAAA
>NW_026973835.1:80000-90000 GCF_035594125.1 Scylla paramamosain | reverse complement strand
TTATTATTATTATTATTATTATTATTATCATTATTATTATTATTATTATTATTATTATTATTATTATTATTATTATTATTATCATTGACTTATTTCAATGATCACGCCCCTCATCGTTCTCAGTTTCTCATAAAACAAAATATACATTGAGATGAAAAAGACGCTCAACATATCACAATAGGCAACACATCTAATCAACTCTCCACTGTGACACACAGCAGGTACATTAGTAGAAATATAGTATACATATTTATTCTCGGTCACTTGCGTGCCTGACTAAATAATAATAATAATAATAACAAATAACTAACTCGAAAATAAATACACTACTTGCTTATTATTGATATACCAGTATAGTCTACACAACTCTCTAGATGTTTGAACGTGTGGCTCCGAAGAGGAGCCGGATTGATGGTGATATTGGCTGAAGGGGAGGGAGGCCCTTTATTTACTTCTTCTCAGTCTTCTTGGGAAGGAGCACGGCCTGAATGTTGGGCAGCACGCCACCCTGTGCAATGGTGACTCCGGAGAGGAGCTTGTTAAGTTCCTCGTCGTTGCGGATGGCCAGCTGCAGGTGACGTGGGATGATGCGAGTCTTCTTGTTGTCACGGGCGGCATTGCCGGCAAGCTCAAGGACTTCAGCAGCCAGGTACTCCATAACTGCCGCAAGGTACACGGGGGCACCAGCACCCACGCGCTCGGCGTAGTTGCCTTTCCTTAGAAGGCGATGAATCCTGCCGACCGGGAACTGGAGTCCAGCACGACTGGAACGGGACTTTGACTTTCCCTTCACCTTTCCTCCCTTGCCGCGTCCAGACATGATAATGGATGTTGTGGTAGTAGTAGTAGTAGTAGTAGTTGTTGTTGTTGGTGATAAATGAGGAGCGCGAGTACTCTAACCTCGTCGGTAGCTCTGCGAGCAAGTAGTGAATTTTGGGAAAAACGGCTATATATACGCGAGATCAGATCGGCCCAGAGCGCGTCTGGACCAATCAGGACGCTCGCTGAGGTGGCGACTCCTGATCCTGAGTAGGCACGCTAATATATATACCACTTTTCAACTGAGAAAACGCACACTCGCCCTGCTTCTGGCGCCGGGGTTAATGTACTTTATGCTGATGATGTTTCTCAGGTTGTGTTCCATCCAGGCCGCTCCAGTATGATGCTGAACGCCCGTACCAGCAGAGAGATCGCCCGCATCAACTCCTTTGAGGAGGAGTGGAGGATCAAGACCAACATGGCCAAGTTCACCGTTGTACCCATTGCCACCAAAACCCCCGCCCCACTGCTGGTGGACGGGGATGACGTCGGCTTCAGGCCCAGGGGCTCTCTCTTGGGCCTGGCCGTCAGCTCAAAGGGGTACACCGCGCACGTGTCCCAGCGCGTGACGCGAGCGAAGGAAGCCCTCGCAAGGCTGTACCGGTTCCGGGACTTGGCCACTGGTCTGAAGCTCCACCTTATCAAAGCCTTAATCTTACCTATCCTTACATATCCCCCTGTTCCCTTGCACGCTCTCTCCACAACAGCCATTAGCAGATTGCAGAGGGTCCAGAACAGCGCTCTACGGTTCGCTCTCGGCACCAGATGGGATGATTTCACCAGCTCGGCCGAGCTTCACGAGGCCGCGTCCCTCCCAGCCCTCAACGTCCGCCTCCACGAGATGGCAGCCAAGGTGTGGCAGCGGATGGACGACGAGGGGTGGGACCAGTACCGGGTGCTACAACTTCTGCACGAGGAAGCCCCTCGCCGTCAGCACGCCTGGTTTCCCAGGAGCCTCCTCAGGCTCGAAAACCCGCCACCAGAGCCCCGATACAGGTGAATGTGTGCTCTCCTTTCCGTTTTGTGAATCTCCTTATGCACTATTGCTTATTGCCTTCATTCCCTATCTCCATCTCCTCCCAACCTTCAGCTCCTCTGTTCCTTTCCTGTGTCCCCTCCCCTACCATCGTCCCTGCTTTCCTGTACACCCGCCTCCTACCCCCCTCCCATATTCCCATCTGCCCTGATCCTTCTGAACTCCCTTTCTCTATCCGTACCATTGATACTCTCAGTGTCCCTTCCCCACAGCACGTTCATCTGCCGCCACTATGTCTACCCCTCTCCTCCTGCTGCTGCCGATGACTGATGAGAGAGCGAGCGCCTCTCCCTTCCACTGCTGATAGTAGTTCCCACCGAGTGACGAAGCAGCGACTCAACCGAGCCAAGCCACTTCCGGGATCTGCCAGGCCTGATGTCACCCCACCGGGTGACACCGACGGCAGACCAGTGGCGGTTCCTTCTGTGTGCCCTCCCCCCTCCCCACTGCGCCCTGAGTTGTTGGGATAACTGCCTTCATCCCAGCAAGGGGTACTCGTCCTCCGGGGTAAGCGTGCGAAGCTCCCGGCAGCGGGGCTGAGCCAGGGCCCACACACTTGAGGGGACGACGGGACACCACCTATCAAGACGAGACTCGCCGCAAGATCTTCTAGATTTTGTGCGATATGTCACTCTCCACCATATGTGACAACATAAATACTACGGTTTCCACCCTTAACTAATTGTACTGCCTATGGATAACCTTTCTTATGTGTATATGTATGTGTGTGTATGTGTGTATGTATATGTGTATATATGTATGTATATGTATATATATGCATATGTGTATATGTATATATGTATGTATTTGTACCTATATTGTAACCCTCCTCACTCTCCTCTATTTCACAGCAGTATGGGTGGTTTTCCTCCGGGAACTCCGGTTTCCACCCGTTCACCTCTCATGTACTGCCCTGTGACAATCACCATCTTAACAGCTGCAGGCCGGTCCGCCCGGCATCTTTTAATCTTCTACTGTATTTCTATTTTTCCTCTCTTTCTCTTACCGTGTGCCAGGCAGGCGCACCTCCCCCCACTCTTTTTGTAACCCATCTTTTCTAAATAAATCTTTGAAATCTTTGAAATCTCGTTCTCACAGCAGTACGGCGACACTATGCCTCCCAAAGCATCAGGAAAGGCTGCCAAGAAAGCTGGCAAGGCACAGAAGGCCATTGCCAAGGGCGACAAGAAGAAGAAGCGCAGGAGGAAGGAGAGCTACTCCATCTACATCTACAAGGTGCTCAAGCAAGTCCACCCAGACACTGGCGTGTCCTCCAAGGCCATGTCAATCATGAACTCGTTCGTGAATGACATTTTCGAGCGCATCGCTGCCGAGGCATCCCGCCTGGCACACTATAACAAGCGCTCCACCATCACCAGCCGGGAAATCCAGACCGCTGTCCGTCTTCTTCTGCCTGGTGAACTGGCAAAACACGCTGTTTCTGAAGGCACCAAGGCTGTTACCAAGTATACCTCCTCAAAGTAAACAGGCGGCCAGTATACTGCTGCCAGTATAAAATAATACCCGGCTCCATTGGAGCCACACTTGAAAAGGAAAAAAGATACGATATAGACAAATGCATTATTATTATAATTATTGTTATTATTATTAATATTATTATTATTATTATTTTTATTATTATTATTATTATTATTATTATTATTATTATTATTATTATTATCATTATTAATAATATTAATATTGTTGTTTTTATTATGATTATTATTATAATAATTATTGTATCATTATTATTATTATTATTATTATTATTATTATTATTATTATTATTATTATTATGCTTATTATTATCGTGATTATTATTCTGTGGAGATAAAGAAAAGATAAAAAAAAAATAGAGATAAAGAAAGATAAAAATTCTCCCAAGTGAAAGAGATATGGCCATGGAAGAGGGAATAATAATAATAATATAAAAAAAAAAAAAGGGGGGAAGGATATTGAGTTGAAAGTCGATACCTGATACTGAAAGATGGAAAATAAATATTTTCTTCCACAAAACCAAACAGATTGTCTATGAAAATTCTTTAATGAAAGAGATGTTTGGCCCTAAAAAGGGCCTAGATATTGCTGTTATGAAGATCATTCGTGGATGACTTCTTAGGCACGCTCGCCACGGATGCGACGAGCCAGTTGGATGTCCTTTGGCATGATAGTCACGCGCTTGGCATGGATGGCGCACAGGTTGGTATCCTCAAACAGACCCACGAGGTAAGCCTCGGAAGCTTCCTGGAGAGCCATGACAGCAGAGGACTGGAAGCGGAGGTCAGTCTTGAAATCCTGAGCAATTTCACGCACCAGGCGCTGGAAAGGCAGTTTCCTGATAAGCAGCTCAGTGCTCTTCTGATAACGGCGGATCTCACGGAGAGCAACGGTTCCAGGCCTGTAACGGTGGGGTTTCTTGACACCTCCAGTGGCTGGAGCAGACTTGCGAGCTGCCTTTGTAGCAAGCTGCTTGCGGGGCGCCTTGCCACCAGTGGACTTGCGAGCCGTTTGCTTGGTACGTGCCATAGTTGTGGTAACAACAACTCACAACGAACACTCAGCTGAGTCTGCCCGCGCTTAACATAACATAACAAAGAGAGAAAAGATGGGGAGGGGGAAGTGGGGATAGTGGGAAGAATAGGGGGGTGATAAGAAGGGAATTGTAGTAGGAGAAATAGTCACTGGGGCTTAACCCAGGCGCAATTTCAATGAGGAAGGACATCTTTTTTTTTTTTTTTTTTTTTTTTTTTTTTTTTTTTTTTTTTTTTTTTTTTTTTTTTTTTACGTATTATATTCATGCTAAGATGGCAAGGGGGACAAGGTCTTTATCGGGGAAAGCAGGAGAGTCCGCCACCAACCGAGCAGGCCAAGCCCAACACAGCCACAGCCACGAACGCCGCCCACGCACCCAAAACCCCGGGCCAAACCACGCACAAGTTAGGGGCCAGACTATCCAGAGCCTGCACCATCAGGATGTGAAAGAGGAGTGAAGGACAGTCAGAGTAGAAAGGGTTTTTTTTTTTTTTGCTTTTTATTGGTTCAAAGAAGGACAGAGGAAGAAGTACATCCGTATAGCGGAGGGACCTACAGTTTTACGTGGGTTCCGAACCACGGATAGTAGTAGAGTGATTTGGTGATGGCAGGGATATTTAATGTATGATGTAATGTGGTGGGTGAAAAAGCGGTGTCGGTCCTTTCTGCTCTTGTCCTGTGACTCTTCCTGCAAAAAGGCCAACCTGCTAAAGAAAAGAGAAGTATAAAAAATGTTGTGGTGTTATGTGCATGGGGAGGGTGAGGATGGTTTGTGATAATGATTGACATGATGGTAGGATGTGCAATGACAGAGGCTCGAAAAGGCTCCCTCACCGCAACGAGGGGTCAAATCTAATACCATCTGCTTGCACGCGGTAAGTCGCTGGTGGCGGGGGGTGAATGGGGATTCCTGCATGGATGCTTCCAGGGCCCCGCCCCACCATCTCTTGACTACCTTCCTGCCCAGCCCTTGCCGCACCCAACTACCTCTGTGTGGGGGGTGAAGTGGCTTCCACTGAATGGTGTGGTTACCGTCCCCATCATCAGTACTGGCCGCTCCTTAACTACCTCGGGTAGTTAAGGAGCGGCCAGTACTGATGATGGGGACGGTAACCACACCATTCAGTGGCCCGCGCTTCCCACAAAATCCCTTTATATATGAATCGGGTGGGCCCGACGACTCCAACCCTGCCTTGTGATTGGTCAGAAACGTCCAGTGAGGCTCATCGCCCACGCAGTCACCGCATGAAAGATGTGATCATTATTGTTAGTCTAATTCATTTTGTTCTTATTCTTATTCTTATTCTTATTCTTTCTTCCCTCATTCATAACAAATCTTGGAAAATATACAGCAGAACTGACATGTCATTTAAAATTCTAAGACAATTAGCAAGAAAGTTGTGATATTCTTATTTTTTTCATTCTTTTTATTCTATTTTTTTCTTATTCTTGTCATAATTAATATTGTTATCTTTATTATTTTCATTTTTTTTTATTATTCTTCCTTATCTTATTCTTATTTATCCTACTTTTAGAGAGATGAGGCTTGTGCGGTCACCCATCCAAGTTCTGCCCGGACCCCCTGCTTAACCTTGCTGATCCCGCCGTCAGCTGATTGGTCAAGAGCGGAGAACAAGGTGTTGGGAGGGCTTATTTCTCTTATTCTTATTCTTTCCTGTATTGTTGTTGCATTGTTGTGCTGAAAATGTTGGAAAATATGCACTAAAATTAACCCTTCATTCATAATTCTACGACAATTAGCAAGAGAGATATATTATTACTTTTTTCCCTTATTTTTGTTCTTTTTATTCTTAATCTTCTTTTTTTTATTATAGTTGTTATTGTTATTTTATTATTTTCGTTTTTCGTTCATTCTCCTCATTCTTATTGCTATTTTTTTCTATTCTCAGAGAGATGAGGCTTTTGTGGTCACCCATCCAAGTTCTTCCCGGACCCCCTGCTTAACTGCGCTGATCCCGCCGTTAGCTAATTGGCCAAGACCGGAGAACTAGGTGTTGGGAGGCCTTCTTTCTATTATTCTTATTCTTTCTTCCCCCATTCATATCGTTGTATTGGAAATGTTGGAAAATATACAAAAGAATTCACCCTTCTATGACAATTAGGAAGAAAGACATGGGATGCTTTCTTTCTTTTTTTTTATATTCCTTTATTGTAATTTTTCTTATTCTTGTTATAATAATTCTTACTGTTATCTTTATTACTTAAAATTTTCGTTCATTCTCCCTATTCTTATTCTTATTTTTTTTATTTATTTATTTTTTTTCAGACAGATGAGGCTTGTGTAGTCACCCATCCAAGTATTGCCCGAAACCCCTGCGTAATCTCGACGATTTCATTTGACAATACCTATTTACTTATTTATTTATTATTATATTTATTAAAAAAAAAAAAGAAGAAAAGAAGATGAAGAATAAGGTATGTAATCGAAATACTCTCTCTATACTGTAGCAATAGTTTAGCTGGATGTACTTGTATTGTGTCAAAAATACTTGCAATATCTGCAATTGTAACCTGCAGTGTCGGCATAATGCATAATTAAGCAATGAAAAGAAAAATTAATAAAAGAATAAATGAAAAAAAGAAAGAAAAAAAGATACAATTAACAATTAAATATATTAGCTACCCCTCTACGTTTCTTTATCACTGCAGAAAAATGGAAACATTTTAACGTAGACTTGTCAAAATTCAACTGAAATTAAGGGTTAAATAAGGATTGTCACCCCTTCCCCAGAGGATATTCATTGTCTTTTAATATATATATATATATATATATATATATATATATATATATATATATATATATATATATATATATATATATATATATATATATATATATATATATATATATATATATATATATATATATATATATATATATATATATATTCTTTTTATTTAAAGTCTTATTTAGAGAGAGAGAGAGAGAGAGAGAGAGGTAACGTCCTTGAGGATAGCAGCTCGTCTACGCTCCGCTCAGTGATCAGCGTTAGAATGTAATTCCTCATTTCTTTAAAAAAAAAAAAAAAAAAAAAAAAACAGAAACTTTATTTAGGGGGCTTGCTGGAAACAAACTACAATGGAGGAAAGAACAATATGTCTGCTATATGACCCACCCAGTTAAATTTTCAAGAAGCAAACGCAAGTTGGAAAATACGAGGAAGATAAATTTTCATTTATATACGTTTTATGGTAATTTCTGCCACGCCTTCCTCTATTCATCAAACGTCACTGACACTTATTCCCTTTATTTTTTACTTTACAGAATCTTTTGTAGGGCAAGACTCTAGAGGATATGTGCTTTCATAAATTCTATAATGCTTTGCTTATCATAGAGACATAAAAAAAAAAAATAATAATAATAAAAATAAATAAATTAATTAATTTAAAAAATCAAAATAAATAGATATATAAATTATTTAATCAATCAAATAAATTTCTATGCTTCACCTTTATAGCATTCGTATGAATGTCAAAACAAAACAAAAAATATAAATATAAATAATAATATGAAAAAAAAAAATTACTAAATATATGAAAAATAGCATTACTACTACTACTACTACTACTACTACTACTGCTACTACTACTACTATTTTTTTTTTTTTTTTTATGTAGGAAGGACACTGGCCAAGGGCAACAAAAATGTAATAAAAAAAATGCCCACTGAAATGCCAGTCCCATACAGGGGTCAAAGCAGTGGTCAAAAAATGATGAATAAGTGTCTTGAAACCTCCCTCTTGAAGGAATTCAAGTCATAGGAAGGTGGAAATACGGAAGCAGGCAGGGAGTTCCAGAGTTTACCAGAGAAAGGGATGAATGATTGAGAATACTAGTTAACTCTTGCGTTAGAGAAGTGGACAGAATAGAGGTGAGAGAAAGAAGAAAGTCTTGTGCAGCGAGGCCACGGAAGGAGGGGAGGCATGCAGTTAGCAAGATCAGAAGAGCAGTTAGCATGAAAATAGCGGTAGAAGACAGCTAGATATGCAACATTGCGGCGGTGAGAGAGAAGCTGAAGACAGTCAGTTAGAGGAGAGGAGTTGATGAGACGAAAAGCTTTTGATTCCACCCTGTCTAGAAAAGCAGTATGAGTGGAACCCCCCTCAGACATGTGAAGCATACTCCATACATGGACGGATAAGGCCCTTGTACAGAGTTAGCAGCTGGGGGGGTGAGAAAAACTGGCGGAGACGTCTCAGAACACCTAACTTCATAAAAGCTGTTTTAGCTAGAGATGAGATGTGAAGTTTCCAGTTCAGATTATAAGTAAAGGACAGACCGAGGATGTTCAATGTAGAAGAGGGGGACAGTTGAGTGTCATTGAAGAAGAGGGGATAGTTGTCTGGAAGGTTGTGTCGAGTTGATAGATGGAGGAATTGATTTTTTGAGGCATTGAACTATATCAAGTTTGTTCTGCCCCAATGAGAAATTTTAGAAAGATCAGAAGTCAGGCGTTCTGTGGCTTCCCTGCGTGATATGTTTACCTCCTGAAGGGTTGGACGTCTATGAAAAGACGTGGAAAAGTGCAGGGTGGTATCTTCAGCGTAGGAGTGGATAGGACAAGAAGTTTGGTTTAGAAGATCATTAATGAATAATAAGAAGAGAGTGGGTGACAGGACAGAACCCTGAGGAACACCACTGTTAATTGATTTAGGAGAAGAACAGTGACCGTCTACCACAGCAGCAATAGAACGGTCAAAAAGGAAACTTGAGATGAAGTAAACAGAGAGAAGGATAGAAACCGTAGGAGGGTAGTTTGGAAATCAAAGCTTTGTGCCAGACTCTATCAAAAGCTTTTGATAATTATGTCCAAGGCAACAGCAAAAGTTTCACCAAAATCTCTAAAAGAGGATGACCAAGACTCAGTAAGGAAAGCCAGAAGATCACCAGTAGAGCGGCCTTGACGGAACCCATACTGGCGATCAGATAGAAGGTTGTGGAGTGATAGATGTTTAAGAATCTTCCTGTTGAAGATAGATTCAAAAACTTTAGATAGGCAGGAAATTAAAGCAATAGGATGGTAGTTTGAGGGATTAGAACGGTCACCCTTTTTAGGAACAGGTTGAATGTAAGTAAACTTCCAGCAAGAAGGAAAGGTAGTGTTGACAGACAGAGCTGAAAGAATTTGAATAGGCAAGGTGCAAGCATGGAGGCATTGTTTCGGAGAACAATAGGAGGGACCCCATCCGGTCCATAAGCCTTCCGAGGGTTTAGGCCAGCGAGGGCATGGAAAACATCATTGCGAAGAATTTTAATAGGTGGCATGAAGTTGTCAGAGGGTGGAGGAGAGGGAGGAACAAGCCCAGAATCGTCCAATGTAGAATTTTTAGCAAAGGTTTGAGCAAAGATTTCAGCTTTAGAAATAGATGCGATAGCAGTGGTGCCATCTGGTTGAAATAGAGTAGGGAAAGAAGAAGCAGCAAAGTTATTGGAGATACTTTTTGGCTAGATGCCAGAAATCACGAAGGGAGTTAGAGAGAGAGAGAGAGAGAGAGAGAGAGAGAGAGAGAGAGAGAGAGAGAGAGAGAGAGAGAGAGAGAGAGAGAGAGAGAGAGAGAGAGAGAGAGAGAGAATGTGTGTGTGTATATGTGT
>NW_026973835.1:67500-75000 GCF_035594125.1 Scylla paramamosain | reverse complement strand
CAGGCCGCTCCAGTATGATGCTGAACGCCCGTACCAGCAGAGAGATCGCCCGCATCAACTCCTTTGAGGAGGAGTGGAGGATCAAGACCAACATGGCCAAGTTCACCGTTGTACCCATTGCCACCAAAACCCCCGCCCCACTGCTGGTGGACGGGGATGACGTCGGCTTCAGGCCCAGGGGCTCTCTCTTGGGCCTGGCCGTCAGCTCAAAGGGGTACACCGCGCACGTGTCCCAGCGCGTGACGCGAGCGAAGGAAGCCCTCGCAAGGCTGTACCGGTTCCGGGACTTGGCCACTGGTCTGAAGCTCCACCTTATCAAAGCCTTAATCTTACCTATCCTTACATATCCCCCTGTTCCCTTGCACGCTCTCTCCACAACAGCCATTAGCAGATTGCAGAGGGTCCAGAACAGCGCTCTACGGTTCGCTCTCGGCACCAGATGGGATGATTTCACCAGCTCGGCCGAGCTTCACGAGGCCGCGTCCCTCCCAGCCCTCAACGTCCGCCTCCACGAGATGGCAGCCAAGGTGTGGCAGCGGATGGACGACGAGGGGTGGGACCAGTACCGGGTGCTACAACTTCTGCACGAGGAAGCCCCTCGCCGTCAGCACGCCTGGTTTCCCAGGAGCCTCCTCAGGCTCGAAAACCCGCCACCAGAGCCCCGATACAGGTGAATGTGTGCTCTCCTTTCCGTTTTGTGAATCTCCTTATGCACTATTGCTTATTGCCTTCATTCCCTATCTCCATCTCCTCCCAACCTTCAGCTCCTCTGTTCCTTTCCTGTGTCCCCTCCCCTACCATCGTCCCTGCTTTCCTGTACACCCGCCTCCTACCCCCCTCCCATATTCCCATCTGCCCTGATCCTTCTGAACTCCCTTTCTCTATCCGTACCATTGATACTCTCAGTGTCCCTTCCCCACAGCACGTTCATCTGCCGCCACTATGTCTACCCCTCTCCTCCTGCTGCTGCCGATGACTGATGAGAGAGCGAGCGCCTCTCCCTTCCACTGCTGATAGTAGTTCCCACCGAGTGACGAAGCAGCGACTCAACCGAGCCAAGCCACTTCCGGGATCTGCCAGGCCTGATGTCACCCCACCGGGTGACACCGACGGCAGACCAGTGGCGGTTCCTTCTGTGTGCCCTCCCCCCTCCCCACTGCGCCCTGAGTTGTTGGGATAACTGCCTTCATCCCAGCAAGGGGTACTCGTCCTCCGGGGTAAGCGTGCGAAGCTCCCGGCAGCGGGGCTGAGCCAGGGCCCACACACTTGAGGGGACGACGGGACACCACCTATCAAGACGAGACTCGCCGCAAGATCTTCTAGATTTTGTGCGATATGTCACTCTCCACCATATGTGACAACATAAATACTACGGTTTCCACCCTTAACTAATTGTACTGCCTATGGATAACCTTTCTTATGTGTATATGTATGTGTGTGTATGTGTGTATGTATATGTGTATATATGTATGTATATGTATATATATGCATATGTGTATATGTATATATGTATGTATTTGTACCTATATTGTAACCCTCCTCACTCTCCTCTATTTCACAGCAGTATGGGTGGTTTTCCTCCGGGAACTCCGGTTTCCACCCGTTCACCTCTCATGTACTGCCCTGTGACAATCACCATCTTAACAGCTGCAGGCCGGTCCGCCCGGCATCTTTTAATCTTCTACTGTATTTCTATTTTTCCTCTCTTTCTCTTACCGTGTGCCAGGCAGGCGCACCTCCCCCCACTCTTTTTGTAACCCATCTTTTCTAAATAAATCTTTGAAATCTTTGAAATCTCGTTCTCACAGCAGTACGGCGACACTATGCCTCCCAAAGCATCAGGAAAGGCTGCCAAGAAAGCTGGCAAGGCACAGAAGGCCATTGCCAAGGGCGACAAGAAGAAGAAGCGCAGGAGGAAGGAGAGCTACTCCATCTACATCTACAAGGTGCTCAAGCAAGTCCACCCAGACACTGGCGTGTCCTCCAAGGCCATGTCAATCATGAACTCGTTCGTGAATGACATTTTCGAGCGCATCGCTGCCGAGGCATCCCGCCTGGCACACTATAACAAGCGCTCCACCATCACCAGCCGGGAAATCCAGACCGCTGTCCGTCTTCTTCTGCCTGGTGAACTGGCAAAACACGCTGTTTCTGAAGGCACCAAGGCTGTTACCAAGTATACCTCCTCCAAGTAAACAGGCGGCCAGTATACTGCTGCCAGTATAAAATAATACCCGGCTCCATTGGAGCCACACTTGAAAAGGAAAAAAGATACGATATAGACAAATGCATTATTATTATAATTATTGTTATTATTATTAATATTATTATTATTATTATTTTTATTATTATTATTATTATTATTATTATTATTATTATTATTATTATTATCATTATTAATAATATTAATATTGTTGTTTTTATTATGATTATTATTATAATAATTATTGTATCATTATTATTATTATTATTATTATTATTATTATTATTATTATTATTATTATTATTATGCTTATTATTATCGTGATTATTATTCTGTGGAGATAAAGAAAAGATAAAAAAAAAATAGAGATAAAGAAAGATAAAAATTCTCCCAAGTGAAAGAGATATGGCCATGGAAGAGGGAATAATAATAATAATATAAAAAAAAAAAAAGGGGGGAAGGATATTGAGTTGAAAGTCGATACCTGATACTGAAAGATGGAAAATAAATATTTTCTTCCACAAAACCAAACAGATTGTCTATGAAAATTCTTTAATGAAAGAGATGTTTGGCCCTAAAAAGGGCCTAGATATTGCTGTTATGAAGATCATTCGTGGATGACTTCTTAGGCACGCTCGCCACGGATGCGACGAGCCAGTTGGATGTCCTTTGGCATGATAGTCACGCGCTTGGCATGGATGGCGCACAGGTTGGTATCCTCAAACAGACCCACGAGGTAAGCCTCGGAAGCTTCCTGGAGAGCCATGACAGCAGAGGACTGGAAGCGGAGGTCAGTCTTGAAATCCTGAGCAATTTCACGCACCAGGCGCTGGAAAGGCAGTTTCCTGATAAGCAGCTCAGTGCTCTTCTGATAACGGCGGATCTCACGGAGAGCAACGGTTCCAGGCCTGTAACGGTGGGGTTTCTTGACACCTCCAGTGGCTGGAGCAGACTTGCGAGCTGCCTTTGTAGCAAGCTGCTTGCGGGGCGCCTTGCCACCAGTGGACTTGCGAGCCGTTTGCTTGGTACGTGCCATAGTTGTGGTAACAACAACTCACAACGAACACTCAGCTGAGTCTGCCCGCGCTTCCCACAAAATCCCTTTATATATGAATCGGGTGGGCCCGACGACTCCAACCCTGCCTTGTGATTGGTCAGAAACGTCCAGTGAGGCTCATCGCCCACGCAGTCACCGCATGAAAGATGTGATCATTATTGTTAGTCTAATTCATTTTGTTCTTATTCTTATTCTTATTCTTATTCTTTCTTCCCTCATTCATAACAAATCTTGGAAAATATACAGCAGAACTGACATGTCATTTAAAATTCTAAGACAATTAGCAAGAAAGTTGTGATATTCTTATTTTTTTCATTCTTTTTATTCTATTTTTTTCTTATTCTTGTCATAATTAATATTGTTATCTTTATTATTTTCATTTTTTTTTATTATTCTTCCTTATCTTATTCTTATTTATCCTACTTTTAGAGAGATGAGGCTTGTGCGGTCACCCATCCAAGTTCTGCCCGGACCCCCTGCTTAACCTTGCTGATCCCGCCGTCAGCTGATTGGTCAAGAGCGGAGAACAAGGTGTTGGGAGGGCTTATTTCTCTTATTCTTATTCTTTCCTGTATTGTTGTTGCATTGTTGTGCTGAAAATGTTGGAAAATATGCACTAAAATTAACCCTTCATTCATAATTCTACGACAATTAGCAAGAGAGATATATTATTACTTTTTTCCCTTATTTTTGTTCTTTTTATTCTTAATCTTCTTTTTTTTATTATAGTTGTTATTGTTATTTTATTATTTTCGTTTTTCGTTCATTCTCCTCATTCTTATTGCTATTTTTTTCTATTCTCAGAGAGATGAGGCTTTTGTGGTCACCCATCCAAGTTCTTCCCGGACCCCCTGCTTAACTGCGCTGATCCCGCCGTTAGCTAATTGGCCAAGACCGGAGAACTAGGTGTTGGGAGGCCTTCTTTCTATTATTCTTATTCTTTCTTCCCCCATTCATATCGTTGTATTGGAAATGTTGGAAAATATACAAAAGAATTCACCCTTCTATGACAATTAGGAAGAAAGACATGGGATGCTTTCTTTCTTTTTTTTTATATTCCTTTATTGTAATTTTTCTTATTCTTGTTATAATAATTCTTACTGTTATCTTTATTACTTAAAATTTTCGTTCATTCTCCCTATTCTTATTCTTATTTTTTTTATTTATTTATTTTTTTTCAGACAGATGAGGCTTGTGTAGTCACCCATCCAAGTATTGCCCGAAACCCCTGCGTAATCTCGACGATTTCATTTGACAATACCTATTTACTTATTTATTTATTATTATATTTATTAAAAAAAAAAAAGAAGAAAAGAAGATGAAGAATAAGGTATGTAATCGAAATACTCTCTCTATACTGTAGCAATAGTTTAGCTGGATGTACTTGTATTGTGTCAAAAATACTTGCAATATCTGCAATTGTAACCTGCAGTGTCGGCATAATGCATAATTAAGCAATGAAAAGAAAAATTAATAAAAGAATAAATGAAAAAAAGAAAGAAAAAAAGATACAATTAACAATTAAATATATTAGCTTGCTCGGTTGGTGGAGGACTCTCCTGCTTTCCCCGATAAAGCCCTTGTCTTCCTGGCCATCTTAGAATGAATATAACACGTTAAAAAAAAAAAATAAATAAATAAAAAACATAAAAAAAAGATGTCCCTCCTAATTCAAATTGCGCCTGGGTCAAAGCAGTGGTCAAAAAATGATGAATAAGTGTCTTGAAACCTCCCTCTTGAAGGAATTCAAGTCATAGGAAGGTGGAAATACGGAAGCAGGCAGGGAGTTCCAGAGTTTACCAGAGAAAGGGATGAATGATTGAGAATACTAGTTAACTCTTGCGTTAGAGAAGTGGACAGAATAGAGGTGAGAGAAAGAAGAAAGTCTTGTGCAGCGAGGCCACGGAAGGAGGGGAGGCATGCAGTTAGCAAGATCAGAAGAGCAGTTAGCATGAAAATAGCGGTAGAAGACAGCTAGATATGCAACATTGCGGCGGTGAGAGAGAAGCTGAAGACAGTCAGTTAGAGGAGAGGAGTTGATGAGACGAAAAGCTTTTGATTCCACCCTGTCTAGAAAAGCAGTATGAGTGGAACCCCCCTCAGACATGTGAAGCATACTCCATACATGGACGGATAAGGCCCTTGTACAGAGTTAGCAGCTGGGGGGGTGAGAAAAACTGGCGGAGACGTCTCAGAACACCTAACTTCATAAAAGCTGTTTTAGCTAGAGATGAGATGTGAAGTTTCCAGTTCAGATTATAAGTAAAGGACAGACCGAGGATGTTCAATGTAGAAGAGGGGGACAGTTGAGTGTCATTGAAGAAGAGGGGATAGTTGTCTGGAAGGTTGTGTCGAGTTGATAGATGGAGGAATTGATTTTTTGAGGCATTGAACAATATCAAGTTTGTTCTGCCCCAATGAGAAATTTTAGAAAGATCAGAAGTCAGGCGTTCTGTGGCTTCCCTGCGTGATATGTTTACCTCCTGAAGGGTTGGACGTCTATGAAAAGACGTGGAAAAGTGCAGGGTGGTATCTTCAGCGTAGGAGTGGATAGGACAAGAAGTTTGGTTTAGAAGATCATTAATGAATAATAAGAAGAGAGTGGGTGACAGGACAGAACCCTGAGGAACACCACTGTTAATTGATTTAGGAGAAGAACAGTGACCGTCTACCACAGCAGCAATAGAACGGTCAAAAAGGAAACTTGAGATGAAGTAAACAGAGAGAAGGATAGAAACCGTAGGAGGGTAGTTTGGAAATCAAAGCTTTGTGCCAGACTCTATCAAAAGCTTTTGATAATTATGTCCAAGGCAACAGCAAAAGTTTCACCAAAATCTCTAAAAGAGGATGACCAAGACTCAGTAAGGAAAGCCAGAAGATCACCAGTAGAGCGGCCTTGACGGAACCCATACTGGCGATCAGATAGAAGGTTGTGGAGTGATAGATGTTTAAGAATCTTCCTGTTGAAGATAGATTCAAAAACTTTAGATAGGCAGGAAATTAAAGCAATAGGATGGTAGTTTGAGGGATTAGAACGGTCACCCTTTTTAGGAACAGGTTGAATGTAAGTAAACTTCCAGCAAGAAGGAAAGGTAGTGTTGACAGACAGAGCTGAAAGAATTTGAATAGGCAAGGTGCAAGCATGGAGGCATTGTTTCGGAGAACAATAGGAGGGACCCCATCCGGTCCATAAGCCTTCCGAGGGTTTAGGCCAGCGAGGGCATGGAAAACATCATTGCGAAGAATTTTAATAGGTGGCATGAAGTTGTCAGAGGGTGGAGGAGAGGGAGGAACAAGCCCAGAATCGTCCAATGTAGAATTTTTAGCAAAGGTTTGAGCAAAGATTTCAGCTTTAGAAATAGATGCGATAGCAGTGGTGCCATCTGGTTGAAATAGAGTAGGGAAAGAAGAAGCAGCAAAGTTATTGGAGATACTTTTTGGCTAGATGCCAGAAATCACGAAGGGAGTTAGAGAGAGAGAGAGAGAGAGAGAGAGAGAGAGAGAGAGAGAGAGAGAGAGAGAGAGAGAGAGAGAGAGAGAGAGAGAGAGAATGTGTGTGTGTGTATATGTGTCGGTTGGGTTGTGAAGGATGGGAAAAACCAGCAAGCCTCGGCTCCACTGACTGATCGATACTTGAATGTAATTCAAGTAAGGCGAAGTTAGGTTAGATTAGGTCAGGTCAGGTTAAGTTAGGTTAGGTTAGGTTAATTTAGGTTAGGTTGTTAGTGTTAGTTTAGGGTAGTTTAGGTGATGTTACGTTATGTTAGGTTAGGTTAGGTTAAGTTAGGTTATGTTAGGTTAGGTTAGGCCAGCTTTGCTTAATTTAGGTTAGGTTAATTTAGGATATTATAGGTTAGGTTCATTTAGGTGAAGTTTGGTTACATTAGGTTAGGTAATGTTAATTTAAGTTAGATTAGGTTAGTCAGGTTAGGTGAAGTTAAGTTAGGTTAGGTTAGGAACAACAATAAAAAGAAAGGAGGAAGAAAAACAACAACAGCAACAACAACAACAACAACAACAACAGCAACAACAAAGTTAGGTTAAGCTAATTTAGGTTATGTTAAGTTTGGGTTAGTTTAGGGTAGTTTAGGTAATGTTACATTATGTTAGGTTAGGTTAGGTTAAATTTAATAAATAAATAAATAATAATAGTAATAATAAAAATAAGTAGATAAATAAATAAAAAAAAATCCATGAATATATAACACAAATCTTTAAAATATAAAAACATATGATAATT
>NW_026973835.1:52500-65000 GCF_035594125.1 Scylla paramamosain | reverse complement strand
TATATTGAGTTTTATTCACATTTGTGCTTGTGTATGTGAATTTAGTCATAAATGTGCAGTTGCAGGGTCAACACTGAAACAGAAAACCTATGCATATGACCCGATAATGTTAAATTAAGTGAGAAAAACAGGGAAAATAGTAATTTACTACACGCACGACCGCTCTGGCTCAATATATACCGCGCGACAAAAATTTTGAGGCACACTTCCTCAAGCCCTGGTAGCAGAAGGTTCTCCCAGCTCCTACCTCCCAGCCGCAGCCAGCCAACCAGCAGCCAGCTCCGAAGGAAGAAGGTCCGCCCTACACCGAGCCGCCGAGTCACAAGCTCCGCCTACCGGGTCCGGAAAGAACCAATAGTCACCCAGCACCGCTCCCGCTCTCACTCCTGCGTCTTTTAAAAGACCTGCAGGTGGCAAGGCGCACACACTCGCCCACGAGCTGCCGAAAAAGGAGCATCTTCGCTCCCAACGACTCTACAAAGAAAAAGGCTTTGGCCTACTAACAAAAAAGAATACCGATAGACAACCCGGCAGTCACTTCGAGGAGCCGCGGTCTTCCCTACGTTCCCTGTGGAGAGAGCCTCACCTAAGGGATATCGCTGGAAGATCGCAGTAACTCATTGGTATAAGTGACTTTTGCCAACTGTTCCTCCTACTCCACCTTTCTTTTCTTCGTACCGGCGACAGAGTCAGGATCGGGCCTTAGGCAAGCCCGCTCCGCGCTCTTTAGCCACCGGGGCCTCTAGTGTTGGCTAGAGCAGCCCAGAGACACCTCGGTAGCGTACAAGCCCTACCTCAGGGCTAGATATTCAGGGTTTCTTCCCTCCAGCTAGGATCCCCCTCGGGATATAGGTTCTAGGGCGATAGGAAACAACAACAGGTTGTTTATAGGCCACTCGTGGTTGTAGCACCCAAAAGGCTGTAGCGCCACAAGGCTGTAGCGCCACTTACTTTTAAAAACACTTTTTCACCACAGATTCTTCCACAAGGCTGCAGTATCATAGGGCCCGGCCCTATGATAAGATGGCCGCTCCACGCCCCCCTGATCGGACTATAAGGTACCGGATAAAGACTGCAAGCATTCCTGCCGACATCAGCAATTCGTTCTTTACCAGAACACAGGTACCCCATACAAAATGTTTCCGATCTGGCCCGTATATCATCGTTGGCTTAGCTAGCGAGGCGGACCGTGAAAAACACACCACAGAACAGGCAACCGAAAATTTAAAACTTCTAGGCTTCGAGCTCGTAGAGTCTCCGGAGCAAATCGCCGCTCGAACAATCCTTGCCCGTCGAGTCGACGATTATATACTGAAAAAAACCAGCGAGGATCTCCGAGAGGAGATCGAAGAAAAAAACGGAATCCAGATCGACGACATAAAACTCATACAAAAAGTACACATGATCAAACTAAAGCTACGATCGAGACAGCAGGCAGAACAGGCGCAGAAGAAAGGAATCAAACTCTTTTCCCAAATAATACCCTCTTACAACGTCAGCATTGAGGAATACCGTCCGGTAAATCAATGTTATAAGTGTTATAAATTCAGTCATAGAACAAACCAATGTAAGGAGAAAGAACAAGTGTGCTCTAAGTGTGCAGCTAAGGGCCACGATTATAGAAACTGCCAATCAACCACATTAAAATGCGCTAACTGTGACGGCGAACACGTTGCTGTCTCGTTCAAATGCCCAGTTAAACGCACCCAGCAGCAACAACAAAACTCCATAACAGCAACACCAACAACCTCTTCACAGCCAAACAACTCCTACGCTCAAGCAGCCACACCTGCCACCCCAACACACATGAACACAATTTCTAACACAAACATGGAAAAACTGCTACTAGCCGAAATTATAATCAAATATTCCATACAAACCTCCTTCGGTGACCTGAGAAAACAAGCAGAAACCATGAACTCACTGCTGGAGTACAATGGTTGTCCAACAATAAAACTCCCACCAAATTTCACACAAACAAATCAACAACACTACCAACAAAAGCTTGTGGAACAAACAGAAGCCCCTACACAAACAAACCAACAACACCACCTTGCTGAACAAACAGAAGCTCCTACAGTCCCTAATCAGGAACCAAACTCCTCCTCCACCGAACAATCCAGCCTCCTTCCAACCGGGAACCTAGCTACCGGTGAGGACACAGTTTCTGGGAAAACGCAACCCCACAGCCCCACTCCTACCACTACCTCCACCACAAAAACGAACGAAAACACACCAACACAAGCCAGTAACACCGCACATAAAAGACACATTCCGGGTACACAACCCACCTCCCCTAGACCCACACGAACCACATCGAGAGTTAAGAAAACATGATTACGATCATGCAACTAAATTGTCGCGGCTACTGGAATAACCGGCACCTTATTTCAGAAGCTATTCGATCAACCGACCCAGACATCGTCCTCCTGAACCACACAGGTTCACCAACAAAACCAATTAAGCTATATGGATATAACACACGTTACACTACAGGTACACGTCATGATGGCGTAGCTGTCATGGTCAAATGCACCATCAAACACATCCACATAACCGACTGGCCTTCAGCACACTTCCTGGCCACCAGGATCGAAACACAACACGGGATATTTCTTATTGCCACCACATACAGCAGACCGGATACAGGGCTCCCTCTCACCAGTCTCAACAATCTCTTCAATCACACAAACATACCAGCCTATATACTGGCAGACCTCAATGCCAGTCACACAGCATTTAGACACACCAAGAACAACCAACATGGACACCAACTTCTACAACTTACACAACTGAAACGCCTCCGTTTCCTTGGCCCTGACTTTCCTACCTGCTATACCCACAATGGGAATGGCAGGCCGGATCTCATCCTCTCCAACCGGCAATCCCTACCTTTCCATCACCACATCTCCTACGGACCCATCTGTGGTTCAGACCACGTCCCCCTAATTCTAAAAATATCCTCAAACCCCATATCTATCCCATCCCCACCTGTCCCCGACTACCGCTCCGCCGACTGGGAGGGATTCAGGAAAACTCTTTCAGACCTACACCAACCACCACAGCTCGAAGGCCAACCCTATACAATAATAGACAGTGCCCTAGAGACACTACATAGTGACATCCTGACATCAGCCAACAGACACACACCAAAGAAACAACACAAAATTCACATAGACTTCAGACCCTCCATAAAAACACAACGACTACTAGTGTGCTACAGAACACGCTTTTTACAAAACATGCACAACCACATACCCATCTACAGAGACCTCTGCACCCTTCGCACACACATACTAAATAGCCTACAGGATGACCACAGCGCTCACTGGAGGAACCTAGTCTCCCTTATGGACGGAGCTCGCTGCAAAAATCCTACTCAGTTCTGGCACATGGTGCACAAGCTGAAGGGATGCCACCGGGAAAGATTCGAGTACCTCCTAGTGAACGGTGATCGAGTCACCAACCCAGACCAGGTCACCAACACCTTCCAGACACACTGGTGCAACACCTTCCAACCACACCCTTTCCCTCCCCATGAGCCCAGTATTGCCCACATACACCACATCACCGATCTTGTGCGCCGAAACATAGCAAACACGCTACCACATAACATTATACACTTAACACACCTAGATCCCCAACACCCTCTCACCACACCCATTGAGGAGGAGGATGTCACCAGGTTGCTCAGACATACTCCGCGGCGAGCCCCCGGCCCCTCAGGAGTCACATGGCCGATGGTGCGGAGCCTTCCTCCAGAAATCATATCCAGCCTGACAAAAATTTTCAATGCTTGCCTCGCCTCTGGATACTTCCCAAAGGCTTTCAAAATTTCAAACATCACCCTTATTGCCAAGCCCGGAAAAAACTCTCACTTACCAGAAAACTATCGCCCCATAAGCCTCCTTGAAATTCTTGGAAAAACTTTTGAACGTCTAATCAACTTAAGATTGAGAGCGTTCCTCGAATGTAACGGATTGCTGGCACCACAGCAGTTCGGTTTCCGGAGGAACGCCTCAACTGAGGACGCCCTTAACAGCATAGTAGCCTACCTAAATTTCAACAAGCCATATTACAAGACAGCACTCGTGACAAAAGATGTCAAGAAAGCTTTTGACACCGTTTGGCACACCGGTTTGAAATACAAAATTTGTAATAACTTCAATCTCCCTTTTCTAACACAACGCATCTTGTGTAGTTTTCTGGATGAGAGACAGACAAGAATCCGCCACCAGGGCAACTTTTCGCCATTTTTCACCCCTCAGGCTGGAGTCCCACAAGGCTCCGTACTCTCCCCCACCCTTTTTAACATGTACACAGCTGACCTACCCCTCCCAGCCCACAATGACTCACTAACTATTCAATACGCGGACGATGTAACGCAATTGGCCCGTGCCAGGTCGTTAGATCTCCTAACCGACAAAATTCAATGGGAACTGATGGCGACTAGCCTGTGGGAGATGAAATGGCGAATTCTCTCCCATCCCGAAAAATCAAAAGTCACTTATTTCAACATTAAAAGAAGTCAGCCCCGCCAAATCTCACTAAACAGAATTACTCCAATCCCCACCCCAATCCCCATCAGTAACAACAACAAAGTGCTTGGCCTCACCATAGATAAGCACCTCAACTTCAATATACATATAAAACAAAAAGCAACCATAGCCGCCAAGGCCCTGAGCAACCTGGAAAGATTTCGCGACAGCAGCACAAAAACAAAACTTCACCTCTACAAAGCTTTCATTCTCCCTCTCTTAACCTACTGCCCTCTTGCCCTCTCTCTCTCTGCTCCCTCCAACCTCTCTAAACTTCAAAAAGTTCAAAACCGAGCAATTCGTTTCGCTCTTGGGACGAAATGGTTCGACTTCCAAACCTCTCTCTCCATTCACCAGGAGTCCAACATCCCCCCCCTTAACATAACACTCCACAATAGAATCGAAAAACAACTAAGCTCCTTCTCCGACAGACACACAATCACATACAATTTCATTACCAACCTCCCCCCACCTTTCCGTCACCTGCCGCACTGCAATCTCCTTGATCCTCCCACTGTGCCTCCTGAACCTGTTTTCTAATAATGGACTCCTCCTTTCTTCCCTTCACTATCTCCTTTCTCTGTACCACTCATGGTGTCTGAGTGGCATCATCGTCGTTCTCTCGTTCACGTGGGCGGTCCCGCGTGCCAACACCTAGTGGTTTTTTCATATTTTTTGTCTTATGGTTTTGTATTCATATTTTTGTTTTTGTGCATTATTTTTCTGTCTCGCAGCCTAGGTTTTAAGGTGGCACCGGACCGCTCTTGGGAAAGGGACGCGACAAAAAATCACCGCCATTAACATACCATGCCTCTGACCGAGGGAGTGGGGTCGTGTGGCAACACCTAGTGGTTTTTTCATATTTTTTGTCTTATGGCTTTGTATTCATATTTTTGTTTTTTATACATTATTTTCTTGCCTCGCAGCCTAGGTTTCAAGGGGGCACCGGACCACTTCCAGAGAGACGGGGATAGCACGAACCGCACTCCTCCCACTGACGTCACGGCAATGGGGCCCCCGGACGTCGGCATGACGTTCCGGTAGCGGTACCCCCCGAGGTAGTTAAGGAGCGGCCAGTACTGATGATGGGGACGGTAACCACACCATTCAGTGGAAGCCACTTCACCCCCCACACAGAGGTAGTTGGGTGCGGCAAGGGCTGGGCAGGAAGGTAGTCAAGAGATGGTGGGGCGGGGCCCTGGAAGCATCCATGCAGGAATCCCCATTCACCCCCCGCCACCAGCGACTTACCGCGTGCAAGCAGATGGTATTAGATTTGACCCCTCGTTGCGGTGAGGGAGCCTTTTCGAGCCTCTGTCATTGCACATCCTACCATCATGTCAATCATTATCACAAACCATCCTCACCCTCCCCATGCACATAACACCACAACATTTTTTATACTTCTCTTTTCTTTAGCAGGTTGGCCTTTTTGCAGGAAGAGTCACAGGACAAGAGCAGAAAGGACCGACACCGCTTTTTCACCCACCACATTACATCATACATTAAATATCCCTGCCATCACCAAATCACTCTACTACTATCCGTGGTTCGGAACCCACGTAAAACTGTAGGTCCCTCCGCTATACGGATGTACTTCTTCCTCTGTCCTTCTTTGAACCAATAAAAAGCAAAAAAAAAAAAACCCTTTCTACTCTGACTGTCCTTCACTCCTCTTTCACATCCTGATGGTGCAGGCTCTGGATAGTCTGGCCCCTAACTTGTGCGTGGTTTGGCCCGGGGTTTTGGGTGCGTGGGCGGCGTTCGTGGCTGTGGCTGTGTTGGGCTTGGCCTGCTCGGTTGGTGGCGGACTCTCCTGCTTTCCCCGATAAAGACCTTGTCCCCCTTGCCATCTTAGCATGAATATAACACGTAAAAAAAAAAAAAAAAAAAAAAAAAAAAAAAAAAAAAAAAAAAAAAAAAAAAAAAAAAAAAAGATGTCCTTCCTCATTGAAATTGCGCCTGGGTTAAGCCCCAGTGACTATTTCTCCTACTACAATTCCCTTCTTATCACCCCCCTATTCTTCCCACTATCCCCACTTCCCCCTCCCCATCTTTTCTCTCTTTGTTATGTTATGTTATGTTATTTTGAGGCACATTCGTGAGCTTCCTGTTAGACCGTTCGGACGTCGTACTAGCAGCTCTCATCACCATGACTGGCCGCGGCAAGGGAGGCAAGGGTCTTGGAAAGGGAGGCGCCAAGCGTCACCGTAAGGTTCTGCGTGATAACATCCAGGGAATCACCAAGCCTGCTATCCGTCGTCTAGCTCGCCGAGGTGGCGTCAAGCGCATCTCTGGTCTCATCTACGAGGAGACTCGTGGGGTGCTCAAGGTGTTCCTTGAGAACGTTATCAGGGATGCTGTCACCTATACCGAGCACGCCAAGCGTAAGACCGTTACTGCCATGGACGTTGTCTACGCCCTCAAGCGTCAGGGCCGTACCCTGTACGGATTTGGTGGTTAAATCGCTCCATTATTGAGATGGTGCCAGCTATTCAGCTTGCATTATCATCATTGAATAACATCATCTCCCGGACCTTTTTAAGGTCCACAAACATGAAAAGAAAGAAGGACCATAGACTACTATTATTACTACTACTTTCTCATAACCATGTTCACTATCACTATCTGAGCTAAGAAAAGAAACCATTATTAATTATAACCATCTTTCTCACTTCATCAGGTCTTCTCCAAGTATTATTATTATTATCATTATTATTATTATTATTATTATTATTATTATTATCATTATTATTATTATTATTATTATTATTATTATTATTATTATTATTATTATTATCATTGACTTATTTCAATGATCACGCCCCTCATCGTTCTCAGTTTCTCATAAAACAAAATATACATTGAGATGAAAAAGACGCTCAACATATCACAATAGGCAACACATCTAATCAACTCTCCACTGTGACACACAGCAGGTACATTAGTAGAAATATAGTATACATATTTATTCTCGGTCACTTGCGTGCCTGACTAAATAATAATAATAATAATAACAAATAACTAACTCGAAAATAAATACACTACTTGCTTATTATTGATATACCAGTATAGTCTACACAACTCTCTAGATGTTTGAACGTGTGGCTCCGAAGAGGAGCCGGATTGATGGTGATATTGGCTGAAGGGGAGGGAGGCCCTTTATTTACTTCTTCTCAGTCTTCTTGGGAAGGAGCACGGCCTGAATGTTGGGCAGCACGCCACCCTGTGCAATGGTGACTCCGGAGAGGAGCTTGTTAAGTTCCTCGTCGTTGCGGATGGCCAGCTGCAGGTGACGTGGGATGATGCGAGTCTTCTTGTTGTCACGGGCGGCATTGCCGGCAAGCTCAAGGACTTCAGCAGCCAGGTACTCCATAACTGCCGCAAGGTACACGGGGGCACCAGCACCCACGCGCTCGGCGTAGTTGCCTTTCCTTAGAAGGCGATGAATCCTGCCGACCGGGAACTGGAGTCCAGCACGACTGGAACGGGACTTTGACTTTCCCTTCACCTTTCCTCCCTTGCCGCGTCCAGACATGATAATGGATGTTGTGGTAGTAGTAGTAGTAGTAGTAGTTGTTGTTGTTGGTGATAAATGAGGAGCGCGAGTACTCTAACCTCGTCGGTAGCTCTGCGAGCAAGTAGTGAATTTTGGGAAAAACGGCTATATATACGCGAGATCAGATCGGCCCAGAGCGCGTCTGGACCAATCAGGACGCTCGCTGAGGTGGCGACTCCTGATCCTGAGTAGGCACGCTAATATATATACCACTTTTCAACTGAGAAAACGCACACTCGTTCTCACAGCAGTACGGCGACACTATGCCTCCCAAAGCATCAGGAAAGGCTGCCAAGAAAGCTGGCAAGGCACAGAAGGCCATTGCCAAGGGCGACAAGAAGAAGAAGCGCAGGAGGAAGGAGAGCTACTCCATCTACATCTACAAGGTGCTCAAGCAAGTCCACCCAGACACTGGCGTGTCCTCCAAGGCCATGTCAATCATGAACTCGTTCGTGAATGACATTTTCGAGCGCATCGCTGCCGAGGCATCCCGCCTGGCACACTATAACAAGCGCTCCACCATCACCAGCCGGGAAATCCAGACCGCTGTCCGTCTTCTTCTGCCTGGTGAACTGGCAAAACACGCTGTTTCTGAAGGCACCAAGGCTGTTACCAAGTATACCTCCTCCAAGTAAACAGGCGGCCAGTATACTGCTGCCAGTATAAAATAATACCCGGCTCCATTGGAGCCACACTTGAAAAGGAAAAAAGATACGATATAGACAAATGCATTATTATTATAATTATTGTTATTATTATTAATATTATTATTATTATTATTTTTATTATTATTATTATTATTATTATTATTATTATTATTATTATTATTATTATCATTATTAATAATATTAATATTGTTGTTTTTATTATGATTATTATTATAATAATTATTGTATCATTATTATTATTATTATTATTATTATTATTATTATTATTATTATTATTATTATTATGCTTATTATTATCGTGATTATTATTCTGTGGAGATAAAGAAAAGATAAAAAAAAAATAGAGATAAAGAAAGATAAAAATTCTCCCAAGTGAAAGAGATATGGCCATGGAAGAGGGAATAATAATAATAATATAAAAAAAAAAAAAGGGGGGAAGGATATTGAGTTGAAAGTCGATACCTGATACTGAAAGATGGAAAATAAATATTTTCTTCCACAAAACCAAACAGATTGTCTATGAAAATTCTTTAATGAAAGAGATGTTTGGCCCTAAAAAGGGCCTAGATATTGCTGTTATGAAGATCATTCGTGGATGACTTCTTAGGCACGCTCGCCACGGATGCGACGAGCCAGTTGGATGTCCTTTGGCATGATAGTCACGCGCTTGGCATGGATGGCGCACAGGTTGGTATCCTCAAACAGACCCACGAGGTAAGCCTCGGAAGCTTCCTGGAGAGCCATGACAGCAGAGGACTGGAAGCGGAGGTCAGTCTTGAAATCCTGAGCAATTTCACGCACCAGGCGCTGGAAAGGCAGTTTCCTGATAAGCAGCTCAGTGCTCTTCTGATAACGGCGGATCTCACGGAGAGCAACGGTTCCAGGCCTGTAACGGTGGGGTTTCTTGACACCTCCAGTGGCTGGAGCAGACTTGCGAGCTGCCTTTGTAGCAAGCTGCTTGCGGGGCGCCTTGCCACCAGTGGACTTGCGAGCCGTTTGCTTGGTACGTGCCATAGTTGTGGTAACAACAACTCACAACGAACACTCAGCTGAGTCTGCCCGCGCTTCCCACAAAATCCCTTTATATATGAATCGGGTGGGCCCGACGACTCCAACCCTGCCTTGTGATTGGTCAGAAACGTCCAGTGAGGCTCATCGCCCACGCAGTCACCGCATGAAAGATGTGATCATTATTGTTAGTCTAATTCATTTTGTTCTTATTCTTATTCTTATTCTTATTCTTTCTTCCCTCATTCATAACAAATCTTGGAAAATATACAGCAGAACTGACATGTCATTTAAAATTCTAAGACAATTAGCAAGAAAGTTGTGATATTCTTATTTTTTTCATTCTTTTTATTCTATTTTTTTCTTATTCTTGTCATAATTAATATTGTTATCTTTATTATTTTCATTTTTTTTTATTATTCTTCCTTATCTTATTCTTATTTATCCTACTTTTAGAGAGATGAGGCTTGTGCGGTCACCCATCCAAGTTCTGCCCGGACCCCCTGCTTAACCTTGCTGATCCCGCCGTCAGCTGATTGGTCAAGAGCGGAGAACAAGGTGTTGGGAGGGCTTATTTCTCTTATTCTTATTCTTTCCTGTATTGTTGTTGCATTGTTGTGCTGAAAATGTTGGAAAATATGCACTAAAATTAACCCTTCATTCATAATTCTACGACAATTAGCAAGAGAGATATATTATTACTTTTTTCCCTTATTTTTGTTCTTTTTATTCTTAATCTTCTTTTTTTTATTATAGTTGTTATTGTTATTTTATTATTTTCGTTTTTCGTTCATTCTCCTCATTCTTATTGCTATTTTTTTCTATTCTCAGAGAGATGAGGCTTTTGTGGTCACCCATCCAAGTTCTTCCCGGACCCCCTGCTTAACTGCGCTGATCCCGCCGTTAGCTAATTGGCCAAGACCGGAGAACTAGGTGTTGGGAGGCCTTCTTTCTATTATTCTTATTCTTTCTTCCCCCATTCATATCGTTGTATTGGAAATGTTGGAAAATATACAAAAGAATTCACCCTTCTATGACAATTAGGAAGAAAGACATGGGATGCTTTCTTTCTTTTTTTTTATATTCCTTTATTGTAATTTTTCTTATTCTTGTTATAATAATTCTTACTGTTATCTTTATTACTTAAAATTTTCGTTCATTCTCCCTATTCTTATTCTTATTTTTTTTATTTATTTATTTTTTTTCAGACAGATGAGGCTTGTGTAGTCACCCATCCAAGTATTGCCCGAAACCCCTGCGTAATCTCGACGATTTCATTTGACAATACCTATTTACTTATTTATTTATTATTATATTTATTAAAAAAAAAAAAGAAGAAAAGAAGATGAAGAATAAGGTATGTAATCGAAATACTCTCTCTATACTGTAGCAATAGTTTAGCTGGATGTACTTGTATTGTGTCAAAAATACTTGCAATATCTGCAATTGTAACCTGCAGTGTCGGCATAATGCATAATTAAGCAATGAAAAGAAAAATTAATAAAAGAATAAATGAAAAAAAGAAAGAAAAAAAGATACAATTAACAATTAAATATATTAGCTACCCCTCTACGTTTCTTTATCACTGCAGAAAAATGGAAACATTTTAACGTAGACTTGTCAAAATTCAACTGAAATTAAGGGTTAAATAAGGATTGTCACCCCTTCCCCAGAGGATATTCATTGTCTTTTAATATATATATATATATATATATATATATATATATATATATATATATATATATATATATATATATATATATATATATATATATATATATATATATATATATATATATATATATATATATATATATTCTTTTTATTTAAAGTCTTATTTAGAGAGAGAGAGAGAGAGAGAGAGAGGTAACGTCCTTGAGGATAGCAGCTCGTCTACGCTCCGCTCAGTGATCAGCGTTAGAATGTAATTCCTCATTTCTTTAAAAAAAAAAAAAAAAAAAAAAAAAACAGAAACTTTATTTAGGGGGCTTGCTGGAAACAAACTACAATGGAGGAAAGAACAATATGTCTGCTATATGACCCACCCAGTTAAATTTTCAAGAAGCAAACGCAAGTTGGAAAATACGAGGAAGATAAATTTTCATTTATATACGTTTTATGGTAATTTCTGCCACGCCTTCCTCTATTCATCAAACGTCACTGACACTTATTCCCTTTATTTTTTACTTTACAGAATCTTTTGTAGGGCAAGACTCTAGAGGATATGTGCTTTCATAAATTCTATAATGCTTTGCTTATCATAGAGACATAAAAAAAAAAAATAATAATAATAAAAATAAATAAATTAATTAATTTAAAAAATCAAAATAAATAGATATATAAATTAATTAATCAATCAAATAAATTTCTATGCTTCACCTTTATAGCATTCGTATGAATGTCAAAACAAAACAAAAAATATAAATATAAATAATAATATGAAAAAAAAAAATTACTAAATATATGAAAAATAGCATTACTACTACTACTACTACTACTACTACTACTGCTACTACTACTACTATTTTTTTTTTTTTTTTTATGTAGGAAGGACACTGGCCAAGGGCAACAAAAATGTAATAAAAAAAATGCCCACTGAAATGCCAGTCCCATACAGGGGTCAAAGCAGTGGTCAAAAAATGATGAATAAGTGTCTTGAAACCTCCCTCTTGAAGGAATTCAAGTCATAGGAAGGTGGAAATACGGAAGCAGGCAGGGAGTTCCAGA
>NW_026973835.1:35000-45000 GCF_035594125.1 Scylla paramamosain | reverse complement strand
CTTGGGAAGGAGCACGGCCTGAATGTTGGGCAGCACGCCACCCTGTGCAATGGTGACTCCGGAGAGGAGCTTGTTAAGTTCCTCGTCGTTGCGGATGGCCAGCTGCAGGTGACGTGGGATGATGCGAGTCTTCTTGTTGTCACGGGCGGCATTGCCGGCAAGCTCAAGGACTTCAGCAGCCAGGTACTCCATAACTGCCGCAAGGTACACGGGGGCACCAGCACCCACGCGCTCGGCGTAGTTGCCTTTCCTTAGAAGGCGATGAATCCTGCCGACCGGGAACTGGAGTCCAGCACGACTGGAACGGGACTTTGACTTTCCCTTCACCTTTCCTCCCTTGCCGCGTCCAGACATGATAATGGATGTTGTGGTAGTAGTAGTAGTAGTAGTAGTTGTTGTTGTTGGTGATAAATGAGGAGCGCGAGTACTCTAACCTCGTCGGTAGCTCTGCGAGCAAGTAGTGAATTTTGGGAAAAACGGCTATATATACGCGAGATCAGATCGGCCCAGAGCGCGTCTGGACCAATCAGGACGCTCGCTGAGGTGGCGACTCCTGATCCTGAGTAGGCACGCTAATATATATACCACTTTTCAACTGAGAAAACGCACACTCGTTCTCACAGCAGTACGGCGACACTATGCCTCCCAAAGCATCAGGAAAGGCTGCCAAGAAAGCTGGCAAGGCACAGAAGGCCATTGCCAAGGGCGACAAGAAGAAGAAGCGCAGGAGGAAGGAGAGCTACTCCATCTACATCTACAAGGTGCTCAAGCAAGTCCACCCAGACACTGGCGTGTCCTCCAAGGCCATGTCAATCATGAACTCGTTCGTGAATGACATTTTCGAGCGCATCGCTGCCGAGGCATCCCGCCTGGCACACTATAACAAGCGCTCCACCATCACCAGCCGGGAAATCCAGACCGCTGTCCGTCTTCTTCTGCCTGGTGAACTGGCAAAACACGCTGTTTCTGAAGGCACCAAGGCTGTTACCAAGTATACCTCCTCCAAGTAAACAGGCGGCCAGTATACTGCTGCCAGTATAAAATAATACCCGGCTCCATTGGAGCCACACTTGAAAAGGAAAAAAGATACGATATAGACAAATGCATTATTATTATAATTATTGTTATTATTATTAATATTATTATTATTATTTTTATTATTATTATTATTATTATTATTATTATTATTATTATTATTATCATTATTAATAATATTAATATTGTTGTTTTATTATGATTATTATTATAATAATTATTGTATCATTATTATTATTATTATTATTATTATTATTATTATTATTATTATTATGCTTATTATTATCGTGATTATTATTCTGTGGAGATAAAGAAAAGATAAAAAAAAAAATAGAGATAAAGAAAGATAAAAATTCTCCCAAGTGAAAGAGATATGGCCATGGAAGAGGGAATAATAATAATAATATAAAAAAAAAAAAAGGGGGGAAGGATATTGAGTTGAAAGTCGATACCTGATACTGAAAGATGGAAAATAAATATTTTCTTCCACAAAACCAAACAGATTGTCTATGAAAATTCTTTAATGAAAGAGATGTTTGGCCCTAAAAAGGGCCTAGATATTGCTGTTATGAAGATCATTCGTGGATGACTTCTTAGGCACGCTCGCCACGGATGCGACGAGCCAGTTGGATGTCCTTTGGCATGATAGTCACGCGCTTGGCATGGATGGCGCACAGGTTGGTATCCTCAAACAGACCCACGAGGTAAGCCTCGGAAGCTTCCTGGAGAGCCATGACAGCAGAGGACTGGAAGCGGAGGTCAGTCTTGAAATCCTGAGCAATTTCACGCACCAGGCGCTGGAAAGGCAGTTTCCTGATAAGCAGCTCAGTGCTCTTCTGATAACGGCGGATCTCACGGAGAGCAACGGTTCCAGGCCTGTAACGGTGGGGTTTCTTGACACCTCCAGTGGCTGGAGCAGACTTGCGAGCTGCCTTTGTAGCAAGCTGCTTGCGGGGCGCCTTGCCACCAGTGGACTTGCGAGCCGTTTGCTTGGTACGTGCCATAGTTGTGGTAACAACAACTCACAACGAACACTCAGCTGAGTCTGCCCGCGCTATCTATCTATCTATATTTATAGAAAAGATGGGTGAAGGAAGAATAATATGAGTATAAGAGGATAGTGAGAAATAATGAAAGAAGTATAAGATTAAAGATGGTGGGCTGTCCACCTTGCTATTTTACTTATTGATGTTATACTGTGTATTATGTGTTTGTGAGAATGTTTGTGTTCTGTGTGCTGACTTCATGTGATGGCACGGGCCGCGATTGTTCTCCCTGTTACACCGCAGGCGAGTCGAGAGAGACTCTACCACTACTCCCTCGCCGACACCACACAACTCTTACCCCCTATAGGTAGGTCCCCGGGTGTCAGCGACTCAGGATGAGGTGCAACCCCCTCCCCATCTACCGCTTGCTGGGGGCCAGCAAGCCCTACCAGTGGCCAGTACCCCTCGGCTGTGCACTACGGTGTGGTGAACACCGGCTTGGCATACCGCCTCACCGCCGACTCAGGGCGCGGAGTGGGGAGAGAGGAGGCCAGCTACGAGTCCCATGTGAAGCATGTGTGTGTGTGTGTGCTGTTTAGAGTGTTGGAGTTACATAATATTCTTTCCTTTCCAGATGCCCCGTGTGTGCTGAGTTTTTGTGTTTGGCCATCTTCAGGAATACAGTGAGTAAAGGTAAGTGTTTTAAGGTGAGTATGTTTCCTTTATTTTCGGTTTGTTAATATATTGGGTTGGGTATTGTTTTGCATGCCTGTAGGCTGCTAGGGAAATCACGGTGGTATTTTACTATTTGATCTGAGTTGTCTTTTAGGCTTTGATAGTTAGGCAGGCCCAACTCATCAATTTTTTCCCAAATTGTCTTTGCTCTGTAGTGTAGACGTATATTGAGAGGTGCAGTTTTGGTGTGTATGTGTACTTGTTCTGTTGTCATGGTGTAAGGGTGTTTCTGATTTGTTGCAAATCTAAGTGCTTTGTTTTGAACTTTTTGAAGTTTGCTAATTTGGTTATTGCTCATTGTGTGCATAGGGATTGGAGGGTAATCAAGTATTGGTAGTATTAGTGCTTTTACTAAGTGTATTTTTATTTTCTCTGGCATGTTATGTAACTTGTAGAGTTTTTGTAGTGACGCTATTGCTATATTTTTACGCTCCTGTATATGTTTGTAGTAGCCACCTGTAGTTATGGTTAGACCAAGGCATTTGCCGGTACTTTTAAATTCTATTTCTTCTTCGTTAATGATGAGTGGAAAGGTAAGTTTTGCTCCAAGGTGCAGAGGGGTGAATTTATTAACATTGGTTTTTATTTTCCAGTTCCTTTCGTAGTTATTAATTGCTGTTATTGCTCTCTCTGTTTTTATATTGAGCATGTTCTTGGACCTTCCTGGGTAGCCAATTATTTGTGTTATGTCGTCTGCAAAACTGATGTTAAGGGTTTGTATAGGTTGTTGAATATCATTGGTGTAAATTGTGAAGAGTGTTGGTGACAGAACACTCCCTTGTGGTACACCGCAGTTTAAATTAAATGTAGGACCAATGTAATGATTAACTTTAATGGATGCTGTGCGATCAGATAAAAAGTCGCATAAAAATTTTTCTATTGTAATAGGGAGTTGTAGTTGTAGGATTTTATGCTTAAGACCGAGGTGCCAGACTTGATCAAAAGCTTTAGATATGTCTCTTAGTATGACTTGGCACTGGCCTTTATCTGATTTATTGTGTGCTATTTGTTCTGTGATGACTGCTAGTGCTTGTGTGGTGCCTCTATTACTACGAAAACCGAACTGGTAAGTGTTATATAAGTTATTAATTTCTAAGTGTGTTTTTAGCCTTGAATTTATCACTCGCTCAAGGATTTTGCCTGGTACTTCTAATAGCGTTATTGGTCTGTAATTTTGAGCCTGTTGAGGGGATTTATTTTGTTTAGGGATTAGTCTGATGATTCCGTTTTTCCACTTGTCGGGAAAATAGCCTGCTGAGATAGTGCTGTTGAATATTTCTGTTAGTCTAATTATTGCTGTGTCTGGTAGGTGTGTTAAGATTGTTTTATTAATTCCACTTCGTCCCGGGCTAGTTCTTTTTAGCTGCTTTATGATGTTTTTTAATTCTTCTGTAGTTATTGTCGTGTCAGTGTGTTGTGTGTTGAGTCTGGTAATGTCAGAGTTATTGTAGGGAATTGTTCTGTGGGTGTTATTTCTGATGTTATGTAAGACAATCTCATTTTCCATGTGATCTTCCTCTCCATCCTCCTCTCCACTAAAGATTTCTTGCCAGTACTCTCTGTGTACTTCCTCTTTTTCTCTGTCGGTGTATACTTTGTTGTTATGTTTGTTCCTAATGTAGTGGGGTTCGTTCTCTCTGTTGCCTGTCAGTAGTTTAATTTTCTTCCAGAATGTTGTAGGATCTCTATAAGTGCTCGAAACTTCATTTATTAGTCTGTACCAGTGTTCTCTATTTTCCTGTATTAAAGCTTCGTGTGGTAGTGTTTGTAGTTGTTTGTAGTATCTGTAATTCTGATAGGACCAACCGTGTGCACGTGAGTAAGTCTGTAGTTCTGTAAAAAGTGTCTTAAGTAGTTTTGTTGTGTCTGTGTGTTTGGGTGATGGTAGACATTTGTAACGTGTAGTGGGTATGGCTTGTTGCATAGCTTGCTCTATTGCCTGGTGCCAGTTTTCAGTGGCAGTGTCTATTGTTTCAAGTGTTTCTTCGTGTAGTGTGTTTGTGTGTAGTGTGTTGGTGACATGTCTTTTAAATGTTTCCCAATTTGCTTTATTGTAGTTGGGTCTTGGTGGAGCTGGAATGAGTATAGGGGCTGTGGCTATTGTGTAAATTATTGGAATGTGATCGCTTGTGGTGAGGGGTCCTTCTACTGCATGTGTGTTGTGGTATGTGCGGTGGTTTGTAAGTATAATGTCTGGTGTTGTGCCTCTTCTGTGTGTATAATAAGTAGGAAAATCTGGTCCGACATGTTGTATTAGTCTGTTTTGTATTAAAGTGTTGATTTGTCTGCCTTTGTTGTTGCTGTGAGTGTATCCTAAGTTGGGGTGATTTGCATTTAAGTCAGCCAGCATGTATACTGGACAGGTACGTCTAAACAATTTAGTGAAGTCAGGTATGGGTATATATGTTCTTGATGGTGGTTGATATAAAGTTGAAATTATTATTTTTCCTGTGGTGGTACTTATTTCTACTGCAAGTAGATCTGATAGGAAATCATCAAGTAGTTTATATTGTATGTTCTTTTTTATTGCTATAGCTGTGCCATCTGACGCATTATTGAGGGTATTTTTCGTGTGTACTCTGTATCCAGGAATTTTCATTGGTGTGTTTTCTTGTATGCCGTGGCTGTTTATGAGTATTATTTCTGGGTCTATTATTCTGTATGTGTTGGAGAGTGATATTCGTCTGTTGTTCCAGTGTAGTACGTTGTGTTGTATTATCTTAATGTTTCTTAGAGCCATGTTGTTTGTGTGACTTTGTTGGTGTGTGTGTGAGTGTTTTTGTGTGTTACTGTGTGTTTTTTGTTTTTAGTTTTTGTGTTTGCCTAGCAACTGGAGACCTTTCATTGCACTGTCCTGTTCTTATTTTCCTGAATACACTGTCTTCCAGTATAGTGAAGCAGTCTTTCAACACTATATCACCTTTTTTGATTAGTCCTATCACTTCGTGAGATTTCATGGTTGGTTCATTGTAGGTGTATTTATATGTTCCATCCTCTATTCCTTTTATCAGATGACCCATTGTGATGTTTTTAGGCCATCCCTGGCTCTCTCTTGTTATTATTTTAAGTTCTATTTCATCGCTGTCAAGTTGTTTCTTTGTGTTTGTTTGTGTTTTTTGTTTGGTAGAAACTTGTTGGGTGTGTGTGTCTAGTGTTGTTACATTTTGTTGTTGATCTGTTTGTGTGTCTGTTAGTAGGTCTTCAGTTTCCATTAAGGATAGTTTTTCTGTGTCGGCTAGAAGTGAGAGGAGTTTTGAGGAATTAGGTGTCTTGGGTATTTTTATTTGAGGAAGTTTATTTTCCTTTAGAGTGGCATTAAGTTCTTTCTCATAGCTTCCTGGTTCTATTACATTCATTAGATGAGCGTGTATCATGCAAGAGTATATTTTGAAATGGTCTTCTCTGCTGATTTGTGTTGATGTGCTGTTATTCATTGTGGGGATGTTGTTTGTCTTTGTTATCTGGGAGTATGATGCTGTCTCCTTTTCTTCCTCTCTCTTCATCTTTATTACATCTTTTCTTATTTTGCATCTCATAGATAGTGTCCTGTGGTTTTCTCCACAATTGATGCATTTTTTGCTCTCTTTGTTGCATGATTTCCACGTGTGCCCTTCCTCGGCACACTCGGAACATATTTTATATTCTTTATGCTTTGTACAGTCTTTTGTGGTGTGAGATTCTATCATGTAGCATCTGAAGCATGTTTGGATGTGATAAAATTTATCTTGCTGGATTTGGTAATGTGGAATTTTCATGGAAAAAAGCTTTAGTCCATGTTCTGTAGCTTTAGAGGCATAGATTGCCTGAGAGAATGTTATTTTAATTGTTTTAGAGTTAGGGAACTTGAAAACATTATCAATATTGCCTTCCAGGAATGAATTTTGAGTATACAATTCATTTAATATGTCGTCTTCAGAGTTGTTGTAGATGTGTGCATTAACATTAAAGGCTATGACTGTTTTCTTTGCTTTCAGTTCTGGTGGTATTACTGGATTCATGTCTTCTTGGGAAAATTCTTCCTTAATCTTGTCCTTGAATATCTTTTCTTGCTCTTCATCTGACGAGACGATGATGAATCCATCTTGGACTGGAATTATGTTGGTAGGGAAGACATCATTGTTGCTGAGTATTGTTAGGAGAGTGTTCTTTCTTCGTGGATCTTGGCTGTTTGTTGTTTTTATTTTTACTCTCGCCATTTTTCACATGATAAAAACAATAATTCCTATAAGGGGGCCGAGGCCCGACAAAAACCCACAGCTAATAAATGGATAGAAAAAAAAGAAAGAGAAGGAGCCTGCCTATGTGGGGCAGTTTAGTCACCCAGCTCCTAAAAGCTGTCGTAATGGCCCTGCCCCACGACCTAGCCCTAGCAGAGATTTCCTCTGAAGGAGGGGAAAGGAAATATCAAGTTGGAGGTAAAGAGGGAGGCTTACCCAGCAGCCTTCTAAGCCAGAGCCAACAGATCCACCTAGTTACCGAGGGTCACTCTCGGGAACGTTCTGGGTCCGCTCACTGCAGTCTGGCAAAGAACGAAGCTGGGAGCAAGGAAGGGAAAAGGGAGGATGGCGAGGAACCACAGGGCGAGCTCTCAACCGGACAGGGAGAGCTCCGGTACACAGTGGGACCTGGGAAGGCAGCTGGTGTTCTTCCGTCTATGATCACCTAGCTCCTTGACTCGGTGGCGAGTAAGTACGAGGCGGCGAGAGCTGCTGTCCAGCACTTTCACTCAGCGTCCGAACGGTCTGCCCGCGCTTCCCACAAAATCCCTTTATATATGAATCGGGTGGGCCCGACGACTCCAACCCTGCCTTGTGATTGGTCAGAAACGTCCAGTGAGGCTCATCGCCCAAGCAGTCACCGCATGAAAGATGTGATCATTATTGTTAGTCTAATTCATTTTGTTCTTATTCTTATTCTTATTCTTATTCTTTCTTCCCTCATTCATAACAAATCTTGGAAAATATACAGCAGAACTGACATGTCATTTAAAATTCTAAGACAATTAGCAAGAAAGTTGTGATATTCTTATTTTTTTCATTCTTTTTATTCTATTTTTTTCTTATTCTTGTCATAATTAATATTGTTATCTTTATTATTTTCATTTTTTTTATTATTCTTCCTTATCTTATTCTTATTTATCCTACTTTTAGAGAGATGAGGCTTGTGCGGTCACCCATCCAAGTTCTGCCCGGACCCCCTGCTTAACCTTGCTGATCCCGCCGTCAGCTGATTGGTCAAGAGCGGAGAACAAGGTGTTGGGAGGGCTTATTTCTCTTATTCTTATTCTTTCCTGTATTGTTGTTGCATTGTTGTGCTGAAAATGTTGGAAAATATGCACTAAAATTAACCCTTCATTCATAATTCTACGACAATTAGCAAGAGAGATATATTATTACTTTTTTCCCTTATTTTTGTTCTTTTTATTCTTAATCTTCTTTTTTTTATTATAGTTGTTATTGTTATTTTATTATTTTCGTTTTTCGTTCATTCTCCTCATTCTTATTGCTATTTTTTTCTATTCTCAGAGAGATGAGGCTTTTGTGGTCACCCATCCAAGTTCTTCCCGGACCCCCTGCTTAACTGCGCTGATCCCGCCGTTAGCTAATTGGCCAAGACCGGAGAACTAGGTGTTGGGAGGCCTTCTTTCTATTATTCTTATTCTTTCTTCCCCCATTCATATCGTTGTATTGGAAATGTTGGAAAATATACAAAAGAATTCACCCTTCTATGACAATTAGGAAGAAAGACATGGGATGCTTTCTTTCTTTTTTTTTATATTCCTTTATTGTAATTTTTCTTATTCTTGTTATAATAATTCTTACTGTTATCTTTATTACTTAAAATTTTCGTTCATTCTCCCTATTCTTATTCTTATTTTTTTTATTTTTTTTTTTTTTTTCAGACAGATGAGGCTTGTGTAGTCACCCATCCAAGTATTGCCCGAAACCCCTGCGTAATCTCGACGATTTCATTTGACAATACCTATTTACTTATTTATTTATTATTATATTTATAAAAAAAAAAAAAGAAGAAAAGAAGATGAAGAATAAGGTATGTAATCGAAATACTCTCTCTATACTGTAGCAATAGTTTAGCTGGATGTACTTGTATTGTGTCAAAAATACTTGCAATATCTGCAATTGTAACCTGCAGTGTCGGCATAATGCATAATTAAGCAATGAAAAGAAAAATTAATAAAAGAATAAATGAAAAAAAGAAAGAAAAAAAGATACAATTAACAATTAAATATATTAGCTACCCCTCTACGTTTCTTTATCACTGCAGAAAAATGGAAACATTTTAACGTAGACTTGTCAAAATTCAACTGAAATTAAGGGTTAAATAAGGATTGTCACCCCTTCCCCAGAGGATATTCATTGTCTTTTAATATATATATATATATATATATATATATATATATATATATATATATATATATATATATATATATATATATATATATATATATATATATATATATATATATTCTTTTTATTTAAAGTCTTATTTAGAGAGAGAGAGAGAGAGAGAGAGAGGTAACGTCCTTGAGGATAGCAGCTCGTCTACGCTCCGCTCAGTGATCAGCGTTAGAATGTAATTCCTCATTTCTTTAAAAAAAAAAAAAAAAAAAAAAAACAGAAACTTTATTTAGGGGGCTTGCTGGAAACAAACTACAATGGAGGAAAGAACAATATGTCTGCTATATGACCCACCCAGTTAAATTTTCAAGAAGCAAACGCAAGTTGGAAAATACGAGGAAGATAAATTTTCATTTATATACGTTTTATGGTAATTTCTGCCACGCCTTCCTCTATTCATCAAACGTCACTGACACTTATTCCCTTTATTTTTTACTTTACAGAATCTTTTGTAGGGCAAGACTCTAGAGGATATGTGCTTTCATAAATTCTATAATGCTTTGCTTATCATAGAGACATAAAAAAAAAAAATAATAATAATAAAAATAAATAAATTAATTAATTTAAAAAATCAAAATAAATAGATATATAAATTAATTAATCAATCAAATAAATTTCTATGCTTCACCTTTATAGCATTCGTATGAATGTCAAAACAAAACAAAAAATATAAATATAAATAATAATATGAAAAAAAAAAATTACTAAATATATGAAAAATAGCATTACTACTACTACTACTACTACTACTACTACTGCTACTACTACTACTATTTTTTTTTTTTTTTTTATGTAGGAAGGACACTGGCCAAGGGCAACAAAAAT
>NW_026973835.1:17500-30000 GCF_035594125.1 Scylla paramamosain | reverse complement strand
ATATTGAGTTTTATTCACATTTGTGCTTGTGTATGTGAATTTAGTCATAAATGTGCAGTTGCAGGGTCAACACTGAAACAGAAAACCTATGCATATGACCCGATAATGTTAAATTAAGTGAGAAAAACAGGGAAAATAGTAATTTACTACACGCACGACCGCTCTGGCTCAATATATACTGCGCGACAAAAATTTTGAGGCACATTCGTGAGCTTCCTGTTAGACCGTTCGGACGTCGTACTAGCAGCTCTCATCACCATGACTGGCCGCGGCAAGGGAGGCAAGGGTCTTGGAAAGGGAGGCGCCAAGCGTCACCGTAAGGTTCTGCGTGATAACATCCAGGGAATCACCAAGCCTGCTATCCGTCGTCTAGCTCGCCGAGGTGGCGTCAAGCGCATCTCTGGTCTCATCTACGAGGAGACTCGTGGGGTGCTCAAGGTGTTCCTTGAGAACGTTATCAGGGATGCTGTCACCTATACCGAGCACGCCAAGCGTAAGACCGTTACTGCCATGGACGTTGTCTACGCCCTCAAGCGTCAGGGCCGTACCCTGTACGGATTTGGTGGTTAAATCGCTCCATTATTGAGATGGTGCCAGCTATTCAGCTTGCATTATCATCATTGAATAACATCATCTCCCGGACCTTTTTAAGGTCCACAAACATGAAAAGAAAGAAGGACCATAGACTACTATTATTACTACTACTTTCTCATAACCATGTTCACTATCACTATCTGAGCTAAGAAAAGAAACCATTATTAATTATAACCATCTTTCTCACTTCATCAGGTCTTCTCCAAGTATTATTATTATTATCATTATTATTATTATTATTATTATTATTATTATTATCATTATTATTATTATTATTATTATTATTATTATTATTATTATTATTATTATTATTATCATTGACTTATTTCAATGATCACGCCCCTCATCGTTCTCAGTTTCTCATAAAACAAAATATACATTGAGATGAAAAAGACGCTCAACATATCACAATAGGCAACACATCTAATCAACTCTCCACTGTGACACACAGCAGGTACATTAGTAGAAATATAGTATACATATTTATTCTCGGTCACTTGCGTGCCTGACTAAATAATAATAATAATAATAACAAATAACTAACTCGAAAATAAATACACTACTTGCTTATTATTGATATACCAGTATAGTCTACACAACTCTCTAGATGTTTGAACGTGTGGCTCCGAAGAGGAGCCGGATTGATGGTGATATTGGCTGAAGGGGAGGGAGGCCCTTTATTTACTTCTTCTCAGTCTTCTTGGGAAGGAGCACGGCCTGAATGTTGGGCAGCACGCCACCCTGTGCAATGGTGACTCCGGAGAGGAGCTTGTTAAGTTCCTCGTCGTTGCGGATGGCCAGCTGCAGGTGACGTGGGATGATGCGAGTCTTCTTGTTGTCACGGGCGGCATTGCCGGCAAGCTCAAGGACTTCAGCAGCCAGGTACTCCATAACTGCCGCAAGGTACACGGGGGCACCAGCACCCACGCGCTCGGCGTAGTTGCCTTTCCTTAGAAGGCGATGAATCCTGCCGACCGGGAACTGGAGTCCAGCACGACTGGAACGGGACTTTGACTTTCCCTTCACCTTTCCTCCCTTGCCGCGTCCAGACATGATAATGGATGTTGTGGTAGTAGTAGTAGTAGTAGTAGTTGTTGTTGTTGGTGATAAATGAGGAGCGCGAGTACTCTAACCTCGTCGGTAGCTCTGCGAGCAAGTAGTGAATTTTGGGAAAAACGGCTATATATACGCGAGATCAGATCGGCCCAGAGCGCGTCTGGACCAATCAGGACGCTCGCTGAGGTGGCGACTCCTGATCCTGAGTAGGCACGCTAATATATATACCACTTTTCAACTGAGAAAACGCACAGACACAGAGACCACTCAGCCGCCGTGGAGTACAGACGTCTTGCACCGCACTCCTGTCGTCCGCCCAGCTGTTCTTGTCCGTAGGACAAGAACAATCCTCGGCCAGTCCTCTTGCTGTTCGCACTCGGCTGAGAGCATTGCTTTCAGCCAATCAGCGACCGGCCGCCCGCCCCACTTTCAGCCTTGTGCGGCTCACTAGGCAACTAGACCTCGTGGAGTGAAGACTACACACATCTCTTCCACTTGACTCAGTGCGTGACTGAGTGCGGGAGAGGCAGGGTTCATCTCTGCAGTGCTCAGGCTTCACTTGGGCACATCGCTGCGCCTCTGCGACCCTGATATCCAGGTTTCCTTCCTCCTCCACCAAGAAACACTCCACGACCCCCAGTGCTCCGGATTTATTCCTTCAGCGACCTGGACTCAAACTCCAGTGCACAGTGTTTGCTCTTCAGCGGTCTTTCGCTTCAGTGTTCCCCAGTGTACCAACAGTGTTCCCCAGTGTTGTGCTCCCTCCATAGAATGCCCCAGCATCCAGGACATTCCATACAGTGCGGGTGTATTGTTTTGCATGGATAAACTGTAGTGAAGTGTTTGCGAAGTGAGCGAGTGTCTGTGTAGTGAAGTGAAGTGTGCCCCCAGTGCAGTGTTCTCCCGAGTGTGCGTATGCAGGGTTAAGCTTCGACTCCGGTCAGGCGCTGGACGGGTGACCGCCCGCTCCCCCCAGTGCCTAGGATTAGCCCCAACAGTGTGTGTGTTAGTGCTGTGCAGCAAGACCTTGGTGAAGTATTAGTGTTGTGTGCCCAGTGCAGTGCTTCTTACGCAGCTCCGGCTGCGTTAGTGCACACCAAGTGTGCAGTGCTGTGCCCCGGCGTAAGGAATCCTCGCCACGGGGCATGGGTGACCAGCCCGTTTTTAGGCGGCTGCTGCGCAGGCTCTGACCGGCATCATGGGCCGAGTCAGAATAAAACACCCCAACCCCAGAGACATTGGGGTGCGCCGGCGCCTCCTCGCCCTCCTGGCCCCGACCATCAAGGTTACTAGGCTTATACCGGCCAGTGACGCTGTGGTGGTTCTCACACCCACAGACAAGGACGCCGATGCTATCTTCCAGGATGGCATGCCTGCTCGACTGTCTGGTGATGGATTCACCCCCCTGTTGCCCCCTGAGCTCCGAGCACAGCGCACGGTGATCTGCTCAGGACTGGACGAACTTATATATGAGCACACGGCGGAGGAAATCGCCGACGAAGTAGGAAGCCAGCATGATTGGGCCGCCGTGGAGGGTGTTTTCAAGTTCCCTCGCTCACCCACCATGAAGATAACCTTCACGCGTGCAGATATGGCCACGAAGGCTCTGACAGAAGGCTTGCACCTTTTTTGTATCCACGTGCCAGGGCACCAGTTGCGGCAGGAGACATACACACCTCTCCTGACCTGTAATAGGTGCAACGCCGTGGAAGAACACCACACCAGGAGCTGCCCCCACCCAGCGGATTACGTCCGGTGTTCTGAGTGCGGCAGCCGGGAACACACCTTCAGGAACTGTTCTGCCACAACAAAATCATGCCTCAACTGCGGAGGGGACCACAGCGCCAGAGCCATGCGGTGTCCCACCCGCAAGGAGGCCCTGAAGAAGAAGGAGGAGGCGATGCGCCAGGCTCGCACCAAGCCAGGCGTATCATTCGCTCAGACGACGTCTGCCTCGCTCCCGGCCACACCCCAACCCCCCAACCTTGGACCTATCGACCCCACCAAGTCGCTGACCGGATTGATGTGCTTGCTTCACGCACATCTTTCCAATGTGGCCTCTCCAGGGTGCTTCCAACAGACTCTCTCAGCGAGTCTTGCCGAGAATGGTCTGCCCAACGTGAAGCTTCCTCCACCGCCACCTCTTCAAGCTCCGGATGCCTTCGCCAGGGCTGTCTCCCTTGCGACCTCCCTGGCCGCTCCCACAGCACCTCCAGTCTCCACACCTTCCACCACCGCCCAAGGCGCCACAGAAGACTCCGCTTCCGCTGCCTCCTCAGCCTCAGAGGACTCTGAGGACGAGGACGACCAGCAAAACGACGTCGAGGTCATCAGGTTTGGCTTCATGGCCAAGACAGATAAGAGGAAGACCCCCAACACCCGGAGGGAGTTCAACCATGCTCTCCGTCATGGGGCACTGGTACTCTGCCACACTGGGCCTTCAGGAGCGGAGGAAGCGGTCTTAGACCACGCGAAGGAGAACCTAGACTCCCTCACGGACTGGACCATCTACTCCACCGAAGACCACGAACGCGCAAAGAAGGCTCCCCGGCAAATTGTGGCGGACTTACTCCCCGGTAGGCTGTCTGTAACACGCGAATAATGCCCCGTCTCCGAGTAATCCAGCACAATGTACTCCATTGGGACACACGTAAGTTTGACCTTACTAACACATATAGACAATTTGACCCTGACGTTGTTCTCATCAACAGCCACGGACTGCGCGACGAGACTAGACTTAAGATCCCTGGATTTAGGATATACCAACAGAACGTCAGTAACGAAATAAATGACGGAGTGGCAATTGCTATAAAGTCTCACACACGACACAAAGTCCATGGCGACTTTTTGTCGGAGACGTTAGCTATCGAAATTGAAACAATAGACGGACCCCTCCTTATTGCCACCAGCTACCTCCCTCCCCGCAGACCTTACCTTCCCCATCCTGACTTCCTCCGACTCCTCCGCAGACAGACACCTGTTTTCCTTGTCGGGGACTTGAACGCCCGACATCCCTATTTAGGATACACTACTTCCAACCAGGTAGGGAGAGACATAGTAGACTATCTTCGACGACAGACTGCACTCCATATCGGCCCTTTCTTTCCCACCTACTTTGATTTTCGGACTGCCTCAACTCCTGACATAGCTCTAACTAACAGGGTGAATTTTCTTCATTACTCCTTCACGCCTGGACCTCTGACGACTAGTGACCACATACCTACTATCCTCGATATTTCCACCTCCCCGCTCCTCATCCCTAGTGTCAGGAGGTATAACTATAAAAGAGTAAACTGGGACGCGTTTTCTGAGGACGACGCCCTACAGATGACAGACCTACCAGACGTGACCTACGGCACCCTGGAGGACATTGACGCAGCACTAGAGACATGGATGACCACAGTCAAGACCACTGCTGACAGACACATACCCCTGACCTCCCACAAAATTAGGTCCGCCCCAAGACCCTCCCGAACGACGCAGCTGCTGCGGATTCAATTCCAGGCGCTACGTGACAGAGCGAGCCAGAGAGGCTGGACTTACGATGAGTACAGGCAGTACAGACATGTTAAAGCTATACTGCACGACTCGCGACAAACAGAAGCTAGGACGCACTGGGGGAGGAAGTTGGCAAGCTTAGCTGCCAACCACCGTGATCCCAGGAAGTTTTGGAGAGAAATCAAGTGTCTCTCAGGTAGAACGACAGGACCAGACGCGTACCTAATAGACATTACAGGTGACAAGAAGTTCACGAACGAGGAAAAAGAACACCTTTTCACGTCCATTTGGGACCGTGTGTACAGAGAGGACTACGACGACGACTTTGACGACAATGACCATGTGCTGGATTACATGGCACATGCCGTGTACAGAACCTACCCGTTCGACTCTGCTGATCCTGCCCGTCTCACAGGTACCTCCCCACTGGACTGTTTTATTTCCGCTCAGGAGATGGCTGCCGCGATCAAATGTGGCAAGCCGACTAGCCCTGGCGGCAGCAAGATAAACAAGACTATACTCTCTTATCTTCCAGCTTCGGCGCTAGCCAGATTAAGGGCAATCTTCAATGCGGCGCTCTCAGCAGGATATTTCCCGGACGGATTCAAGCAGGCGGAGATGAGGATGATTCCTAAGGCCGGCAAGACTCCGACTCGTCCGGAGAACTACCGCCCCATCTCCCTGCTGGAGGTACCGGGGAAGCTGCTGGAGAGGGTTGTCTCCGCTCGGCTGCGCACCTATCTGGAGACGGGAAACCATCTACACCCAGCGCAGTATGGTTTCCGGAGCGGCAGGGGCACTGTCCATGCCATCGCTCTGGCAACCGAGACCATCGCCATACACCAGGCCAATAGGTACCGCTGTAACTTGGTGCTGCGGGACGTGAGTAAGGCGTTTGACCGTGTCTGGCACCTTGGGCTGAAGTACAAGCTCCTTCACCTGGGGCTGCCTGCACCGGTTGAGCGCCTTCTCTGTGACTTCCTGGACGACAGGACGGCGAGGGTGAGGGTAGGGGGCCACCTCGGTCCAGCTTTTCCCCTCGCCACAGGAGTTCCGCAGGGCAGTGTGCTGTCGCCCACCCTGTACAGCATTTATACCAGCGATTGTCCAGCCTCAGAGGCTGGTATCAATTTACTGTATGCTGACGATGTCTCCCAGATTATTTTCCACCCAGGTCGCTCCAGCTTGATGACGAACGCCCGCACTGCCAGAGAGATCGCCCGCATCAATGCCTTCGAGAGGGAGTGGAGGATCAGGACAAACCTGGCCAAGTTTAAGGTCGTCCCCCTCGCCACAAAGACCCCCGCCCCACTGCTAGTGGATGGGGATGAGGTTGAGTTTAGCCCCAGGGGCACCCTCCTGGGGCTCTCCATATCCACAACTGGGTACACTTCACACGTGTCCCAGAGAGTGGCAAAAGCGAAGTCGGCCCTCACCAGGCTGTACCGCTTCAGGGATCTGACCACTGGTCTCAAGCTCCACCTAATAAAGGCTTTGATTTTGCCCATTCTAACTTATCCACCTATTCCCTTGCATGCTCTCTCTAAAACAGCCATCAGCAAGCTTCAGCGGGTCCAGAACAACGCCCTGAGGTTCGCCTTCGGCACCAGATGGGACGACTTTGTCACCTCGGCTGCTCTTCACGAAGCCGCATCCCTCCCAGCCCTGAACGTCCGCCTTCACGATATGGCCGCCAGGGTTTGGGAACAGATGGATGCCGAGGAATGGGATCAGTTCCAGGCGCTGAGGACACAGCACGACGAGGCTCTACCCCGGGAACACGCCGGGTTCCCCAGGAGTCTTCGCCGAGTGCAAGACCCGCCTCCCGAACCCCGATACAGGTGAATGTTATATTTCCGTAACTCATTCCCCTATTAAATTCACAATCTACCTGTATCACTACTAGAAATTAGTCACTCTCCCCCCAAGCACTCTTTTACTGCTAGATAATTTGTCCGCAGATCACGCCATTATCATCACCGACTGCTGACTGAGAGAGAGTGAGCATCTGTCCTTCTCCTTCTGAGAGTAGAGGTACCGTGACGACAGTGGTGGACTGCAGCTAGCCACTAAGAGATCTGCCAGGCCTGATGACGCCCCCGGCGACACCGACGGCATACCCAGTGGTGGTTCCAGCATCGCGAACTTCCCCTCGCCCCCCCGCGCCCCGAGTCGCCGAGGGACCGGCCGACGTCCTGGCGAGGGGTAATCGTCCTCCGGGGTAGCCTGCTCAGCCCCCGGCAGCGGGACCGAGTTCGGGAAACGCACAGCTGAGGGGTTGGCTGGGGCTGACGGCGCCGCAGGCGTCGCCGAAGGCCTCCCCTTTGAACTCCCCCCCGAACCACCGACAGCGACTCCTAGAACCTCCGACATCGACCCGCGCCCAAGACACCTGCCCACCACCCTCTCCCCCGTCGCAGGACTCCCGAAATAATCGAGTGTATCGTTACAGTGCACAGTGAACATCCACGCGTGTTCTGTGACTCTCATGTTTATTTTGTACGTGATATTGTGACGATTTTTGCTCCCTCGTGTCTTATTTCTTCTTAAGCATTATGTACTCCTTAACGTTTCTACTGTGTCCCTCTGCATTTGACTCTCATGTTTATTTTGTACAAGCTATTGTGACAATTTTTGCTCCCTCGTGTCTTATTTCTTCTTAAGCATTATGTACTCCTTAACGGTTCTACTGTGTCCCTCTGCATTCTTTTTTCCTCCTCTCGATGTTTCCTCCCTTCTACCTTCGTCCCCCTAACTTCACCTCTCTTAAGCTAGTGCATCTCTCTTACCATCCTCTTCTTGCACCGCCTTCTCCAAACAATCTACTTTATGTGTGTCTTCTAGTTGCCCTTTACGACTCACCTGCTAACTCAGGTTTCCACCAAGAACTCATGTTCTGTAAATATTTTATGTCATTGCAACGTACTTGTAAATGTTATGTAAATATTATATGTAACCCTCCCCCACTCTATTCTATCTCACAGCAGTGCGGGTGGTTTTCCTCCGGGGACTCCGGTTTCCACCCTACAAATCGCTCTTGTACTGCCCTGTGACACTCATTACTTTACAGTAGCAAGCCTGACCGCCCGGCAACTTTTTTTCTCCCACTGTACTTCTATTTCTCCTCACTTTTTCTTCCCTGTGTACCAGTCTTGGTACACACACTGCCCCTTCTTGTAACACCCCCCTTTTTCTAAATAAAAACTTGAAACTTGAAACTTGAAAACGCACACTCGTTCTCACAGCAGTACGGCGACACTATGCCTCCCAAAGCATCAGGAAAGGCTGCCAAGAAAGCTGGCAAGGCACAGAAGGCCATTGCCAAGGGCGACAAGAAGAAGAAGCGCAGGAGGAAGGAGAGCTACTCCATCTACATCTACAAGGTGCTCAAGCAAGTCCACCCAGACACTGGCGTGTCCTCCAAGGCCATGTCAATCATGAACTCGTTCGTGAATGACATTTTCGAGCGCATCGCTGCCGAGGCATCCCGCCTGGCACACTATAACAAGCGCTCCACCATCACCAGCCGGGAAATCCAGACCGCTGTCCGTCTTCTTCTGCCTGGTGAACTGGCAAAACACGCTGTTTCTGAAGGCACCAAGGCTGTTACCAAGTATACCTCCTCCAAGTAAACAGGCGGCCAGTATACTGCTGCCAGTATAAAATAATACCCGGCTCCATTGGAGCCACACTTGAAAAGGAAAAAAGATACGATATAGACAAATGCATTATTATTATAATTATTGTTATTATTATTAATATTATTATTTTTATTATTATTATTATTATTATTATTATTATTATTATTATTATTATCATTATTAATAATATTAATATTGTTGTTTTTATTATGATTATTATTATAATAATTATTGTATCATTATTATTATTATTATTATTATTATTATTATTATTATTATTATTATTATTATGCTTATTATTATCGTGATTATTATTCTGTGGAGATAAAGAAAAGATAAAAAAAAAATAGAGATAAAGAAAGATAAAAATTCTCCCAAGTGAAAGAGATATGGCCATGGAAGAGGGAATAATAATAATAATATAAAAAAAAAAAAAGGGGGGAAGGATATTGAGTTGAAAGTCGATACCTGATACTGAAAGATGGAAAATAAATATTTTCTTCCACAAAACCAAACAGATTGTCTATGAAAATTCTTTAATGAAAGAGATGTTTGGCCCTAAAAAGGGCCTAGATATTGCTGTTATGAAGATCATTCGTGGATGACTTCTTAGGCACGCTCGCCACGGATGCGACGAGCCAGTTGGATGTCCTTTGGCATGATAGTCACGCGCTTGGCATGGATGGCGCACAGGTTGGTATCCTCAAACAGACCCACGAGGTAAGCCTCGGAAGCTTCCTGGAGAGCCATGACAGCAGAGGACTGGAAGCGGAGGTCAGTCTTGAAATCCTGAGCAATTTCACGCACCAGGCGCTGGAAAGGCAGTTTCCTGATAAGCAGCTCAGTGCTCTTCTGATAACGGCGGATCTCACGGAGAGCAACGGTTCCAGGCCTGTAACGGTGGGGTTTCTTGACACCTCCAGTGGCTGGAGCAGACTTGCGAGCTGCCTTTGTAGCAAGCTGCTTGCGGGGCGCCTTGCCACCAGTGGACTTGCGAGCCGTTTGCTTGGTACGTGCCATAGTTGTGGTAACAACAACTCACAACGAACACTCAGCTGAGTCTGCCCGCGCTTCCCACAAAATCCCTTTATATATGAATCGGGTGGGCCCGACGACTCCAACCCTGCCTTGTGATTGGTCAGAAACGTCCAGTGAGGCTCATCGCCCACGCAGTCACCGCATGAAAGATGTGATCATTATTGTTAGTCTAATTCATTTTGTTCTTATTCTTATTCTTATTCTTATTCTTTCTTCCCTCATTCATAACAAATCTTGGAAAATATACAGCAGAACTGACATGTCATTTAAAATTCTAAGACAATTAGCAAGAAAGTTGTGATATTCTTATTTTTTTCATTCTTTTTATTCTATTTTTTTCTTATTCTTGTCATAATTAATATTGTTATCTTTATTATTTTCATTTTTTTTTATTATTCTTCCTTATCTTATTCTTATTTATCCTACTTTTAGAGAGATGAGGCTTGTGCGGTCACCCATCCAAGTTCTGCCCGGACCCCCTGCTTAACCTTGCTGATCCCGCCGTCAGCTGATTGGTCAAGAGCGGAGAACAAGGTGTTGGGAGGGCTTATTTCTCTTATTCTTATTCTTTCCTGTATTGTTGTTGCATTGTTGTGCTGAAAATGTTGGAAAATATGCACTAAAATTAACCCTTCATTCATAATTCTACGACAATTAGCAAGAGAGATATATTATTACTTTTTTCCCTTATTTTTGTTCTTTTTATTCTTAATCTTCTTTTTTTTATTATAGTTGTTATTGTTATTTTATTATTTTCGTTTTTCGTTCATTCTCCTCATTCTTATTGCTATTTTTTTCTATTCTCAGAGAGATGAGGCTTTTGTGGTCACCCATCCAAGTTCTTCCCGGACCCCCTGCTTAACTGCGCTGATCCCGCCGTTAGCTAATTGGCCAAGACCGGAGAACTAGGTGTTGGGAGGCCTTCTTTCTATTATTCTTATTCTTTCTTCCCCCATTCATATCGTTGTATTGGAAATGTTGGAAAATATACAAAAGAATTCACCCTTCTATGACAATTAGGAAGAAAGACATGGGATGCTTTCTTTCTTTTTTTTTATATTCCTTTATTGTAATTTTTCTTATTCTTGTTATAATAATTCTTACTGTTATCTTTATTACTTAAAATTTTCGTTCATTCTCCCTATTCTTATTCTTATTTTTTTTATTTATTTATTTTTTTTCAGACAGATGAGGCTTGTGTAGTCACCCATCCAAGTATTGCCCGAAACCCCTGCGTAATCTCGACGATTTCATTTGACAATACCTATTTACTTATTTATTTATTATTATATTTATTAAAAAAAAAAAAGAAGAAAAGAAGATGAAGAATAAGGTATGTAATCGAAATACTCTCTCTATACTGTAGCAATAGTTTAGCTGGATGTACTTGTATTGTGTCAAAAATACTTGCAATATCTGCAATTGTAACCTGCAGTGTCGGCATAATGCATAATTAAGCAATGAAAAGAAAAATTAATAAAAGAATAAATGAAAAAAAGAAAGAAAAAAAGATACAATTAACAATTAAATATATTAGCTACCCCTCTACGTTTCTTTATCACTGCAGAAAAATGGAAACATTTTAACGTAGACTTGTCAAAATTCAACTGAAATTAAGGGTTAAATAAGGATTGTCACCCCTTCCCCAGAGGATATTCATTGTCTTTTAATATATATATATATATATATATATATATATATATATATATATATATATATATATATATATATATATATATATATATATATATATATATATATATATATATATATATATTCTTTTTATTTAAAGTCTTATTTAGAGAGAGAGAGAGAGAGAGAGAGAGGTAACGTCCTTGAGGATAGCAGCTCGTCTACGCTCCGCTCAGTGATCAGCGTTAGAATGTAATTCCTCATTTCTTTAAAAAAAAAAAAAAAAAAAAAAAAAACAGAAACTTTATTTAGGGGGCTTGCTGGAAACAAACTACAATGGAGGAAAGAACAATATGTCTGCTATATGACCCACCCAGTTAAATTTTCAAGAAGCAAACGCAAGTTGGAAAATACGAGGAAGATAAATTTTCATTTATATACGTTTTATGGTAATTTCTGCCACGCCTTCCTCTATTCATCAAACGTCACTGACACTTATTCCCTTTATTTTTTACTTTACAGAATCTTTTGTAGGGCAAGACTCTAGAGGATATGTGCTTTCATAAATTCTATAATGCTTTGCTTATCATAGAGACATAAAAAAAAAAAATAATAATAATAAAAATAAATAAATTAATTAATTTAAAAAATCAAAATAAATAGATATATAAATTAATTAATCAATCAAATAAATTTCTATGCTTCACCTTTATAGCATTCGTATGAATGTCAAAACAAAACAAAAAATATAAATATAAATAATAATATGAAAAAAAAAAATTACTAAATATATGAAAAATAGCATTACTACTACTACTACTACTACTACTACTACTGCTACTACTACTACTATTTTTTTTTTTTTTTTTTATGTAGGAAGGACACTGGCCAAGGGCAACAAAAATGTAATAAAAAAAATGCCCACTGAAATGCCAGTCCCATACAGGGGTCAAAGCAGTGGTCAAAAAATGATGAATAAGTGTCTTGAAACCTCCCTCTTGAAGGAATTCAAGTCATAGGAAGGTGGAAATACGGAAGCAG